>NW_005054643.1:48964-102997 GCF_000277835.1 Geospiza fortis | reverse complement strand
AGGCCTGTTTTCCACAATACCAGTTTTACATTGCAAAGATCATTACACTGAAAAGAAACAGTGAACCTACTGACTTCATTTGGGTTAGTTGTATGTCTATTATTGAGAATGGGCTTTTTTTTGGCATTTTACTGAATTGTTCCTGGAATGTTGGTTTTTTTTTTTTTTTTCTTTTCTTGGTGGTAACCTATATTTAAAATACAGTGTGCACAAATTGTTTCATTAAAATAATAGAATGTTGGAAACCCCGAGTTCTACAGAGATAGGGCAGCTGAGAGGTGTTTTAAAAGGTTTTATTCCATTATCAGTCTCATAGAAGAGTGAGACATAAGAGATGTAAAACTCAACAGCATTCTATCAGAAGCCAACCTATTTCCTCTTACAATACCTTATAAATGTTTTTCAGCCTATTAACTTTTGCCACACAATGCCTCTAATATTTCTAACACCAATCACCTATTATTATACCCCAATTGGTCTTGCTACAATGCATCTTTCACAATTCTAATTCTCTAAACTATCTGGTCTTTTTGCAAGGCCATCTTTTGAAAATTGTTTTTAGTTCAATCTCTCTCCTCTCAACAATGTTATCTCTATTCCATGGCCTTCCTAAGTCAGCACACCTTATCTCAGAGTTTGCATACAGATGTACAAGACTGTGTGAGCTTTCAGTCAGGTTTTGAGAATCCTTTACAAATCCATTTCTCACAATAGAAGTTGTATGGAAAGATGCAAAAGATATGCTTAATGGCTCCTTTTATTTTATTATTTACTTCTATCTATTACACTACTAGGGAGAATTTACATATATGAGAAGTGAGAAATTATTTTGACCATTAAAAAGTTTGATTGGAAGAACAAATGAGTTTTTCATACAAACATTACTTGGAAAGGCTAGTTTTGCCATCAGTGTACCTTAACTATTGTACCTTATTTTTCGCATGAGGACAAAAGGGAAGAGCTAGCAATGTCTTCTACTTGTTCTTCTGTAAGTAGACAGAAGTGTACTTCTGCCCCCCACAACATTTTCACTTCTAAATTGCAGAAATATGGGTCTGATGGATGAACTGTTAGATTAATAAGGCATTGGCTGGATATCTGTGTCCGAAGTGGAAACCAGTAATAAGTGGTATCTATCAACGGTCTGCACTGGCATCAAAATTGTTTAATATCTTCATCAACAACATGGACAGTGTGATTGAGTGCACCCTTATCAAGTTTGCAGATTACATCAAGAAGAATGGTGCAGCTGACACACCAGAGGGAGGGGATGCCATCCAGAGTGACCGGGGCAGACTTGAGGAGTGGGCCTGTGGAAACCTCACGGAGTTCAAGAAGACCATGGGCAAGTCTGGGGCAATCCCCAGCATCAACACAGGAAGGTGAATGTATTGAGACAGCAACACTGAAGAGAAGGACTTGGGACCACTGGTGTTGGAAAAGTGGATGTGATTCAGCAATGTGCACTTGCAGCTCAGAAAGCCAACCATATCCTGGGCTACTTCAAAAGAGTGGCCAGCATTTTGAGGGAGGTGATTCTCCCACTACACTGCGAAGGTTGGACTAGATGATCTTGTAAGGTCCCCTCCAACCTAAAGAATTCTGTGGCTCTATAGTACTACGATTCTCTGATTAATTACTTGCTGTTCATACAGAGTTTTTATCTGTGGTGGCACATGAGATAGAGGGAGAAAACCCAATGAGCACATTAATGCAGCATTTAAGTTTAGATTCTTCTCCACTCTACCCATCCTGCTAAACCTAAGCTTAGGAAGGGAGAGAAAAGAAAAGGGCAGAATTGCACAAAAACACCTTGCTGTGTTTCTTAACACTTCACACCTCAAATAATTGAAGGAACTTAATTTCATCTGTGGGCTGAGCCTTGTAAATTTTGCAAAATTATACCAATGTGAATAAGAGGCAAATTTGAACCAACATTGTAAGTTCAATTTAAAATTAAAGGTTCAAAAGCATGTTGTTTTATTCTGATAGATTATATATCCTTGTTTAGTAAAATTTTGTAGTAAAAAATTTTTTTAGTAAAAATTTTTAGTAAAATGTTTCTTAGGTAGACTGAGGCATTTTTATCTATGTCCCATAGTGAATTCTAATGAGGCATTCTGTGCACATAGGGCCTGATTTTATTTGTGCATCATCCCTGCTAATAACAGCATCTAATGAAGACATTTATTAAATGTCCACAATGTTAATGGAAAATTCCAATAGAATTCCGTCATGTTCTCCCTGGTAGTTATGCCCTCTCTGCGCAACTTTATGAACAAATGTCTCAGAAGTTGTTACTGAAAAGAATACTGTGCAACTAAAATTGTCCATTATTCGAGATGAAGAACAATGTTCTGTTACATTAGTTCTTCAATTGTCTTGAGTTATAGATGACAGGGATATTTGTAAGATTTCTGTTGTTAGTTGTTAAAGTTGTGATAGTGTGTGTATAGTTGTTATAATGTGACTGGCAAACAGGATTCATTTATAGGTGAAAAGAAATACATTAATTGTTAGAAAATAAATTTAGCTGATATGAAAGTATTTTTATTTGAAAAAAAACCACCCAGTGTTTAGCAATCTGGAAATAATTAAGATTTATTTCTCAATAAAATTGCCTAAATCTGATGTTACATTTAGACTTGTGACAGTACAGGTCTCAGCTACCAAAATATATCCATGGATTAAGGTATTGTTTATGCTGGTATTAGATTAGATATGTGTTATATCTGAATGTAGTTCTATATTGCGACATATGCTGGTAGGAGTGGAATTTTAATTTGAAATTTATTTATACAAATGTTGAAAGAAACTGAATATTGCACTTGGTTATACAGAAACACATTTTGAGGAAGTAGGAATATAGAATGACTTAAGAAAATAACTTTTCTGCAGAAAAAGTGTTAGAAAAACTCTCTAGCAGCATAAAAAGATTAGGAAGACAGGACGGGAAGTTCTGGGATGAGAAGTTCCAGAAAGGAAGGGAAATTCCAGGAAGTTCAGGGAAGGGAAGTTCAGGGAAGTTCAGGGAAGTTCAGGGAAGTTCAGGGAAGGGAAGGTCTCTTGGAATGAATTTAGGTACTTATTAAAAGAAAAAAAGCAGTCTTTATATTTTATGCATAGCTTCCTGAAAGATACTTGGACAGTTATCAGAAGTAATTTTTAGTATATTTAAGTATATTAACTATATATTAAGTATATACTTTGCATGTATTTATATATGCAAAGTAAGAGAACGAGGAAGGAACGCCTTTAATTTTGTAGTTATGCTTTTTGTAAATTTCTGTCTGTACACACAGGATATCAACTTTATATTACTACCACTGTAGTATCCCATGAACTCTCTTGTAGTCAATTCCCAAGCCCATGGCCGTGGCAATGGCAGTGACTCTATCTACCGTAGAGTTAGTCCTCCTGGGCGAAAAGACTGACTACCACGTGGATTTCTGTTTTGCAACTTCCCCTGGTTTCCCCTTTCCTGGTCCCCTCACTGGCATGGTACCACTATTGGCTGCCCCCCTCCCCTGGAGAACAATTTCCTCTGCCCAGCCCTTTGCTCTGCCCTCCACCCTTTCCCCTTCTTAGGCTGCCTGCACCACGTGGTTGTTCTCTTTTCTCACTGGGTTCCCTTTGGCCCCATGTGATATACCTCGCTGAAATAAAACCTTGCAAAAAGGAGCCCTTCTAGTCTCTCTCACCGAGCCAGCTGTGGTGAGTGTTGTGGATCTGAGTGTGGAGCTATTGCCTAAGTGCTAACCCAACTTGCTTTTCTACAGGGGAGGTTTGGTGGGAGCAGATAATAGGCAGCAGCACCCACCATCCAACTCCCACATTTTTATACCACAGTGACAGCTGAACTGACACAGTAGATCATCCCTCTGCATTTCACAAAATAAAACTTTTGGAGAACTGCACGAACATACTTCATAATCTGTTCTTACTGTATTGAAAGTATCACTGACATACTCAAGTAATCATTCATGTCATATATTTACCTGCTCTACTTACGCTGCTGCAGCTATTTTTGTTCTTCTCCCTCCTTCTTTTATTGTAAATTATTAAAGGGGGTCTTACTTTTACTTACATTTTTAGAGATATGTCGCCTACAGCTTCAAGAGACACTTTGTTGGCAATTTAAATGAAAGTTGGGATCACAAGAAAAAATATGCAAAATTTCTCATAAATGAACTCTTGACACAAAAGAAAATCACATCATATGCTAGAATGTTATTGATGATATGTGTATTTAAGACAAATTAAAACAAAATGTCTGCTTCAGATCTGGTTTATTTAAGGTCTGAAAAATTGTCCAAGTTTAAGGTTATCACTCTATTCCTATAAGTCATAAAGAAAAATACAAAAGTTTTAAATATTTTGCTTATCTATGTTGCTGTTCTGCAGGTTTTATATTCATAGGCCATGATAGTTTCCCAGTTGCCAAGGATTATTGTTGTTCCACCATCAGCCATTGCCAGCTCCTGAAAGGTAGCTCACTGTCATAGACCATACATTAAAATTTTTTAAAGTGGGTAATTTCCATCTTTCTTGGAAAAATAAAAATGGTGTCGTCTTCAAACCTGTCCCCTCTGGAGCAGACAGCAAAAAACCCCCCTTAAACAGCTGTCTTGTTCATGGTTTATTCTATGGCTATGCTGAGGTTTCAATGCTATCCTCATCTGCGGGCCATCTTGATTTCCTCTCAAAATTACTGAAATTTCTACAGGGCTTTCAAGTTTTTTTCAGGCACCAGATTAATATTCTCTTTTATCTTGATTTAACATTAGGTAAATACTACTAATTGCTGTAGACAGAGGAAGAAAAAGATTGTTTTAATATCCACTAGGAATCACCAGACACTAAAATTCCACTTTGACTTCAACTGTATGCCAAGTTGAGAAGTTAAATAACTTTTCATAATCTCTTAAGACATACAAAGAAAGCTTTCTAAATTATCTGCAGGTAGAATTATTCTGATTCAGCTGCTGGTGTTGTTCTGACAGTCCTCACTATCCAAAAGTTAAAGGTATGTCTCCTTACCCTAATCACAAATGAATACAAGCATTTCAAACTGCTCTCCAAAAAATTCAGTCAGAGGAAAAAGACTGCCCTCAGGATGCTATTCAAATAATAGGATTGTTTGGTGAACATTTCTACTGAAAAAAAAGAGAAAAAACAGTCTTCATATTTTGAAATTCCTTTTCCAACTACTTTCTGCCTTACAGGATCCCTGTACATTCACACCAAACAAAAGGAAGATTCACAATGATTCGCTGAAGAGTTGGTGTAATAAAATTCTGTCTTATCCTATACAGCTGAACAACAGGGTTTTTCAAAAGGCACTGTCAGGTTTTATGAACTGTAGCAGAAACTGTGCTCTGGTTAACATCTGACATGATGTGTTACCTGTATACCATCTCTCTGAACTTCACAGGGTATTCCTCTGCTAGCCCATAGGATCTGAACAGTACATATGCTTTAAAGATATCAAAGTCTCAATGGTTTTTATTTTCAGCATCCAGTAATTCTTACGTTTGTTAATTTGTTTGTTTGTTTGTTTTTCATCTGACCTCTGTCAGGTTATAATCTTTACCTGTATATTCCTGAGAATTACCTGTAGATTACCTGAGATTACCTGTAGATTCCAGCCATAAAGATTTCTGTATATACTAGGTCTACTATGTGTGTAGTCTGAGTTCAAAATTTAGCAAAGTTTGTGAATGATACTCAATTTTAGCAATGGGAAACAAAACAACATGGACCTCTTTATGTATTTGAAGATCACTTTATTGTAGAAATCACTCCCCTCTTAAACTTCTAATTTCAACCAGACAAAGCCAGAACTTTACAGAAGAAGGGCACCCGTTGTCTGGCACAGCTGCAGCGTTGCTGGCCATACATCCTATAACCCAGTCAGCCTCCTGCCCATATGCTGTCCATGCGTTCCTCCTTGTCACTGCCTCTCACCCCCCAGCCAACTTCCAACCATCCAGCCTGCAGCTGCGCCTTTCCAACAGGGCTTTCTGGTGAACATAAGCCTTA
The DNA here is from genome assembly GCF_000277835.1 of Geospiza fortis. NCBI lineage: Eukaryota > Metazoa > Chordata > Aves > Passeriformes > Thraupidae > Geospiza > Geospiza fortis. The sequence continues at coordinate 96,955 of NW_005054643.1, read as the reverse complement.
ACAACTTCAACAAATATAACCCCACATTCCACACTCAATAGATTTTTTATACTCTCAACTTTTTTTCATTTCCTTAAGGGATAAAAGTTTTGGAAATTATGTTTTTGTGATGATGCTAGCCTTTCTATTAGATAACTGAGTGGAATATTTTTGTTCTAACTTGTAATTTTTTTTACTTTTAAACCTTTTTCTATTAAATTTGCCTTGACATTAATTTGGTTTTAACGTTCTCTTTATTTCCTTTCAGCTGTTTTATTCTCAGTGAGCTTTCAAAAACTCAAGATTGGCTAACCCATGGGTATTCTTGGAGGTATCAACAGCAGACAGACACAAGCAGCTTGTCGGAGAAAGACTAGACTTGCAACTGGCACCACCCAGTAAGAATGAGATACTATTGACTAAGTAAAGATAACAAATAGGTAGAAAAGAGGAATGGCAATATACCTGGAAAACATGTCAGGAAACATCATCAAAGCAAAATTAAAATAAAGCAATTCTGTTTCAAAGCCATATTTGCAGTGCTGACTGCTCTGCACCTAAGTTGGACAGCGCAAAGTGGTTGAGTATCATGCTAAAAGAATATGCTGTAACAGAGAGCAGGAAAATTGTGTAGTCACAACACATGCAAAGGTATCAGTTTAACTACACATTTCAAGCTTTTCAAAGAGTGAGGTAAGAAGTAGTCAGAAGTTCTAATATTTGTGGGGTTTTTTTATCTTTCACAGATTTTTATATCCTTCATAACTTTTACTGTTTTAGAAATGAAATTAACATGACACTAGCTTTCCATAAAAAATTTCTGAGAAAAAATTATTTTTCTCTTTTTGAACAGAAACTCTACAACCTATACTCAAACCTTTCTTTGGAATACTAGCTGCTGCTTCTAATAACACTTATTTAGATATCTAATTTTAAGAGCGTCCAACTGAAATACTTTGAATCAGGTGGGCAGACAAATAACAGTGACATGGGTAAGAATTTATGTGGTTAATTTGAACTGCTTCTAGCTTCAACACAAACAAAGGTCAGGAAGTTCTTTTCTTCACATTCTTTTGTAGTATTTTTACTTGGTTCCAGTGATCATATAAAACATCACCACATTTTTTGGGACTAGGACATCACTGAAATATCCCTGACCTTCTCACACTTTGTATAAGGGGGCAAGGTGATATATCTTGCCTATGGAAGGGATATTTCTATTTCCCTAAAAGTCTATCCATCTCATCCATTTCCCCCATAAGTGTAACTCCACCAATAAAATCCTGAGTATCACACATGCCTGGGTAATATTCTTTTCTAGTCTTTTGTTTCCAAGGTCAAAGCAGCTTACTGTCTTTAATTTCTTACTGATAAACTCTGATGTTTGACCAAACTCTCTCTCCTCAGGCAATTATTTAATCAAACAAATAACAAAGTGCATCAGCTGTCATGTTTTTTTACAACCACGCAATGTCAGATGGTACAGCTTGTTAATAATCAGACTTTCATATTGTTAAGAGACACTTATGAAAATAAAAGGAAGAAATGCTTTTCTGGCCCAAGTAATTTTGCTTTTCTGATGCTAACCAACAGGCAGTGAATGCAGGAGTACTACAGCCTGTTATTTCTGCCCACGTTTTCTATCCCAATAGCCCACAACTATGAGACTTATTAGTATGCTCTCAAAATTTCTATCAAGGTTCTACTGATGTTTTAGGAGAAATACTTCTTCTTTAAATATCTTTCTGTAACATCACGAGTAACCCTTATACTTACCAAATAAATAATCCAGAGCATTTTAAATATGTAGAGCATCTTGCACCTATTTCCACTATGCAAACACTCAAAACTGTGTGAAAGAGACTTCATAAGCAAACTCATGAAAGCATGTACTTATTGCTGAAACTGTGGACTTTTTATTAAAAAGAATACTCAGAGATAGGTATTAAAGATTTTTTTTTCAAGTGTAGACAATTGCTCATTTAAATGCAATGAAATTGCATTGCTTTACAGATTCTTGACTCATGGTCAGCCACTCTCTTTTAGTTGGGATCTGTATGTGTGAAGACTACGCACATATGATAATGATAACCAAAAGAATACCTTAAAACATAGTTTTCATCAGGATTAATCTCCCTGTAACAATTAATAGTTTACTGCTATGATGCTGATAAATCAGATGGTACTCTCTAATTTCAGAGGATTACTGGCTGAATGGATCTCAGAGAGGTAGCATATATTTCTTCATTTTTGTTTCTCACATTTCTTTCCCCAGCAGAAATAATGTGATTCTCTGTGAAAGCCCCAGTTTGATGCAGCCTGGCTTAAAAGTATTCTGTTCAATGTATACAAAACACCTGATCTATTAGCACAAAACTGGAGCATTTCTGCCAGTGCTTCAGGGAAAATAATGGGAAGCATAAAGAATGTCTAAATTAGCATGACTGTAACCTTTGGGTTACATGTGAGCAGTGTAATTCACTAAGTAACGCTGAAGGAAATAATAAGAGTAACTCTTAATTTCCAAGGTATCTTCATTCACAACTTCAATTATGTATTAGGAAATTAGCTTGCTTGGCTGTAAATGACCAAATCACAAGAGAAGACTTCTCAGCAAGCAGGTAACCTGAAAACTATTCCAAAATTTTCTTTTTTATCAGCTCATTTTTTCATCCACTAGTTTTATGTGCTCTGATAATTTGGACTGTTAGAATGAGATGAGTATTGTGTGTCCAATTATTTGCTTATTTTCTTTTGAATAAGTCAAAGGGATTTTTCCACAGTTTTATACAATTGATAAATTGGTGAATTCTAAAATTCAAACACATGGCCAAATTGCAAGTAGAATAGTACTATGTAGTTTTGGGATATTACTGCCCTATTTCTATGCATTAGTACATCTTTTCAATAAAAAAAGCCCTGCCTGAATCCACTGCTATTTTGAAGTAGACAAAACAGCCTAAAAAATTTAATGTCTATGTCAAATAACCAGTTGAGAATTTCACCAAAATGATAGACACTTTTTCTTGCAATTAGTTGAGAATTTGTCTTTTTGATCTTCAAGAGACAAAAGTGAAGGAGACTGTTCATCTATGCAGTGCCGAATGTTTTACTCTGCTTATCAAAATAAATGGAAAAATAGTTTTAAAATGCTTTCGTTTCCCTCAGCTTAGAACAGGTAAAATCCATACTTCCAAAATAATCCAAAATAATTATTCATATTTGAAACAAGTATCTTCAGGCATCCATATCTCCATCCTGGAACTTTTAAAATGTTATTACTGGTATTTTAACTGAGGTCTTCCAAAGGCAATATTTTTTTAATAATAGGAAAAAGTCAGAAGTGAATATGCAGTTGTTTTTATGTTATTTTGGACTTCTGCTATTTTCCTTTTTTTTTTTGCCATTTCTGTTGTTTCTCTAAATTAGCTATTCTAAAATAACTGTATGAGAGGAAAACCTCAAGATTCTGCATTTCCTCTATCCTGTGGACTTTTTCTGTCACATGTTAGGGCTTGAAACTGAAAAATACAGGTTTTATTTCTCCCCATCTAAGAGGGATCTAGACAGAGTACCCAAAAAACATGCAGCTGTCCAGGTTCCAGGCTGTAGGGATTTCCTAAGCCTTTCACTGGATTGTAGCAGAGACAGAAGTTTTATCAGATGTTACCAGATGAATGACCTGCTCAGTCTTGTAGCAGAGCTATGGGATGATGTAAGAAAGTTTGAGTATTATAGGTTCAGAAAGGGACACAGACTGATGGAACCAGGAGGTTTCAGGAGTGGCCAGGAGTAGCCACCAAAAAAGATTTCAAGAACAAGGGTTCCTCTGTTCATCCCCCAGCAAGAAGCAAGTACAATTTGTAAAGAAAGGAGCAAATGGAGGATAGTCTATGCTTGGAGTGGCAAGCAAAATCCTTCTCTGCCCACCCCAGAAGATGCCTCGTGCAACAGGTAAGAGGTTTTGTACAGGGAAGACTAGTCTAAAGATGATGAAGGTACAGCTACATCAGAGGTGTCACCACAATCAGAAAGATCAATCCCCTGTATCAAATATGCTTCCATAGGAGGGAACATGTGCTTCCAGAGCAGGGACACCAAAGTGATCAGAGGGATGGTGCTCCTCTCCTATGGGGAAAGACTGAGAGGTTTGGGGTTGTTTAGCCTGGAGAAAAAAAGGCTTCTGGGTGACCTAATTGCGGCCTTCCAGTACCTGAAGGAAGCCCACATGAAATATGGCAAGAGACTATTCACAAGAGCATGTAGCGACAGAACAAGAGGGAATGGATTCAAAATGAAAGAGAGGAGGTTTAAATTAGATTTTAGGAAGAAACTGTTTACTGTAATGGCCATAAGGCACTGGAATTGGTTGGGTTTTAGGGCAAATATATTTATTTTTCACATTCTTATATAAAGTGTACTTTCTTTCTGATTGATTTCAGTTTGTCTCATACTATATTTAGCATGCAAGTTCTAAATTGTCCTGAAAGCAAAGTACGATATTAATCTTTCTCAAATGTAAAGCCAGGTAAGTGCTGGTTTTGCATTGGAGCCACAGAAGTGATTTTTTTTTTCTGATAGGAAATGCTGAAGGCTTCCTTTGTGCCTAGCAAAACCAATTGCTGTATACCTTTGAGAATAGGCATTTTAATAGCCAATTAAAAGCTAGACCTGCCTTTGTGAGATTCACATTTTAAACCAAACAAATCCCAGAATTCTGTCTTTTCTTTCCAGCCTGGGAACAGGTAAGGAAGCCAGCTCTGCCTTGTTTAGGGCAGGCTGGCTGGTCTCTGCTGCAGGGCTGGGCCCCTTTCCTGGGCCCATCAGGCCGGGGTTCCGGGGGGGCCGGCCCCCACCAGCCGCCGGGCAGGGGCAGGGAGGCCATGGGCCACTGAGTCCTGGCCTGGCTGCTGAGATCCTGGCCCTCTCCCCAGCATGGCAGGGGCAGGGAGGCCATGGGCCACTGAGTCCTGGCCTGGCTGCTGAGATCCCGGCCCTCTCCCCAGCATTGCCACTGAATTAAGCCCAGAGGCATCTGTGCAGCCCGCACAGAAAACAGCCCACAGCTGGAATTGAACACAGCAGAGGCCAGAGACAGCCGTGCAGCCAGAGCAGCCGCTGCCATTCTAGCCAGGACCCCTAAGATCCTGACGCAGCTCCTCCAATGCAGTCTAAATATCCATTACAGTGACTGCTTCAGCCTGCGGCCTGGCAGGGATCATACGACCATTTGCAGGCCTTGAGCAAGAGATTAACTCTTTCAGTACACAAATAGGACTTGTATACCTTCAATCCTCCCTCAGGTGAGCGAAAAGGACAAACTGAAGACACACAGAAAATCAACATAAAGACACCAAGGTTAATAAAGAAAAAGTGTCGAGTCCCAGATAGAAGGAGAATGAGGAGATACCTTAAGTTTAGACTAAAATCATCTTGTGAAGCTATGGAGAAGCATGTAATTGATACACCAGATCTTTTTCCCTGTAACTAATTGAAATTATAGAGGGAGGAAGCATTCAGATTGTAGATATGAGCAAAGACATCTATGCTAAAGCAAGCAGATGTTGAAGTATCTGTGATCCCATGAGAAATTTGAACAGAGAGAGAAGAGTGATGAAGACCCTCTGTCTCCAAGGAGAGAAGAAGATCTCTGTTCCCAGAGATGAAGATAATCTCAGAGATAGATAAAGAGAGCTTTTGTTCTTGAATAGGTCATACTTAAAATAGTACCCCGTAAGTTGACATGATGCATAAATGCAGCTGCGGTAAAGCTGTGAAAGATGGGAGGGACTTCACAATTGCAGATACCCAGGCAGCTGCTATTTGTGGAAATTAAAAGCCACAAGAGAACTGTTTTCTTGTGGAAAAGTCTCCATAAAATGACAAAGGGACTCCTCTTCCTTAGTGAACTAGAGGCAATAAACTAACTGAATTTTTTCTATACATTGGTAGTGTAGTGGGAAAGAAAAAGTCATAGGGGGAGGAGAAATATTCTAATTCTTATTATTCTTTCTTTTAGTTACTGTTAATAGAGCTTTCTTTATACCCTTTTAAAGTTTTGAGCCTGCTTTTCTTTCCTGCTAATCCTATCTCACAGCAGAAAATTAATAAGTATATTTTAGTTGGTGTCCTGGCATTTGGCCACTGCTAAAGCCACCACATTTAATTAGTGCATTAGCTGAGAAATCTCAAACTAACAAAGCAAAACCACTACTCCTGTTCTGAAACAAAATGCTCCCTGTAGTGATGAACTTACCACGCACACACATAGCCCCTTCAAAAAGCAAAATGAAAAAAGCATTATGTTTTGAACAAGTGAACATTTTTGTTCTCAAAAAGGTAACAGCCTGAGCTGAATAAAGAATAAAAAGCAAAACAGTTAACTGATGGTCTAATTGATATGTTTCATCAATTTTCCTTTTGAAGTTTTGGAGAGTCAATATTTTTAATCTATGACTGGTCAGTACAGTCAGGTAACCAACGAAATAATAATATTGGTGGTCAAAGAATTCTGAAGCAACTGTCAGAGAGACTGAAATTATATTAGTTTCAAAATACAGCTCTATACTCTCTTGAGATTTCTTTCAGCATGATTTTCAGAGTGATTCCCTTTAGAAAACTCAAAGGATTGAGTTCTAACAAAAGACTAATGGAATCATAGCATGCTTTGGTTTGGAAGGTATCTTAAAGATTTTATATACTCTCACAGAATTGTGTTTAGCATCATCTAACAATAGGATAACTCTTCTGCTTTATCTTTATTCAGCAAGAAACATACGTACTTGATGAATATTTTATGCTTAAAACTTAAGCACGCACAGTTTGTTAGATACAAAGGATTGTTTCTTGAGCAGTCCCCAGCTCCTCCAGCCAAGAGCAATAGAAAGAAACTATTCTGGCATTACAGTCTGGTTGATTAATATAACTATATTGAGATAGCATGTATATGTGTGCATGTATGTATGTGTACATACACCTTACAAACTGCACTGAAAAATTCTGTAATCTTTACAGAATTGTAGTATCATAGAATGATTTCAGTTGGAAAGGACTTTAAAGATCATCTCATTCCAACCCCTCTGCCAAGACAGGGACATCTACACTTGACCAAAGGGCTCAAAACCCCATCCAGCCTGGCCTTGAACACTTCCAGGGATGGGGTACCAGCAGTTTCTCTGATCAGCCTGCTCCAGTACCTCACCAGACTCAAATTAAAGAATTCCTAATAGCCTAATCTACCTTATTTCAGTTTAAAGCAATTTCCCCTTATCCTGTCACTACATGCCCTTGCAAAATGTCCCTCTACAGATTTCTTGCAGGTCACTTTTTGGTACTAGAACATTTCTTTAAGCTTTTTATAGTCAGAGCAATTTTTCTTATTTCCCTACCTTTTCACTTTTATCATCAAGATCTACATCATTCGTGTGTATAGGTTCTTGAATTATTACTGCCTAGAAAAGTAAGTAAAGTAAAATTGTAGGACAATTTTGAGTGTGTTAAGGAGCAGTTAAAAGCAGCTACTTCTGCCATGTAGGTAATTATGCAATAAGATGTTTTCTTTGAAGTGGTTTGATTTTGTTCTTATTATAAAATCTCTTAAGTTAAAACAACAATGCAAGAACAAAACCTAGAAAAAAACCTGCCATGCATTTCTGATATTTCTGTTATTTTGATATTAACTTGAAGCAAAAAAAGCATGAAGGTATCATTTTGATGACAAATCACACTTTTATTTTAATTAGTATTTTACAAGGCATAAATATATTGTGATATGTAAGGGACTGAGGCTGAACTGGATCCTGAGAAGTAATCAAATAAGCTTGAATGTGACACAAAGAAATGAAAGGACTTGTAAAGGCAGTAGTGGGAACATTACCAGAAAACTATTTAAATGTTTTGGTTTTGCTTCTAAGACCCTCTCTGAATCCTTATATTTAATGTGCTGCAGCTCCAGCTCTAAACTTTAATTCTGAGCTTCCTAATAGACTCTACGCTGATAACTATCTTCTGAAATTAGTCAAAACCAGAAAGCTTATTTCAGACACACACAGAACTCTGTCTTGATTTCCGTTTGGCTTTAAACTTCTTCCTATTTCATGCAGATGAGTTCTAAATAAATAACCTAAAAGTCCCTGATTTTCTATCCTGACTTTAAGCCTTGATTCTCAGGATAAACACTGAAACACAACGTGGATATATATGTATGGAAGCACACACATATCGGCTGTTTTCGTCCTGAAATTTCCCTTGTACTGAAACAGTGACTCCAAATTTGTGAGACTGAGCTTAAGTTAGTTTCACTCCATGTGTTTTTAAGCCCCCCTTAAGCCGACCTTTAAACTGGTCTGTCTTCAGAGACAGTGCTATCACCATGAGAAATGGTTTATATGCATATACTGGCATTTGTAGAAATTCTCCAAACTGGCAGCTGCTATGTAACAGTGGATGATCTTTTTTTCCCACAGCTTGTTAATTTCACTAAAAATAAAATAATCTCATTTGTCCTAGACCAACATAGTTTTTTGGTTATTGAGCTTGTATGCACCTGAAACAAAACAGAATTTTTGTTGGTCTCGTTTAGTAGTGGCTGGGACTAAAATTATTAGTACTAAATAATACAATAATTCTGATTATTCTGTGTGTGTATATTTACACAGACACACAGACACACACACACATGGAAGAATGTCACATTTATGGCCAGTGGAAGAAACTTGATTAAGCAATCATGGAAGAATGTGATTTCATGCTATTTTTGAACAGTTTTTCAGTCTGTATTGATTATGTTATACATGCTATATTTTTTTTTTTCAGGAACCAGTTAATTAAGCCTGTCAAGAACTTTGAACCCAGGAAGGCTCCTGAAGTAAAGCAGAATGCTGAGTTTCTATCTAGTCCTATAAAAGTCCCCTAAAGCAAGCTCTAGCTATTTGATGGGTACCCACCTCCTTGCCTTGTTAGCTCTCTCAAGGAGTGTTTTTTGCTTCTGACATACAGTGGGTGCCTTGTTGGAGCAGTACATGCAACTTCTTTCCACTGTTTTAATATTTTACCCTCATGGATTTGTGTGTGGTTCGCAAAGTAACTCTAAGTCAAAACACAGGCAGAGAGTCTTGTACTTTTGAAATAGGTGATGAAAACTTCCACAGTCTCATCTCACTCATCCAACCTACTTCCTATCTTCCTATATGTACATATTATACAAAAAATAAAGAAAAAATTGTTCTGTCTGTGAAATAAAGACAACTGTCCTAGGTTTTGCAATAAAGATTTTCAAAAATTAAAAACTTATAAAAATATCTTGGGCCAACTTTATATAATATACCTTCAGAATATTTATTTTTAATTGGCTTCTAAACTAGATTACCAAATTACATAATGAAAAGTATTTTGGACCAGAAAGAAACCTCCATTTGATAAATGTTTTTATGTGTTAAACCTAAGTTTGATAAATGTTTTTATGTGTTAAATATTTTACATGTGAAAGAAACATAAACCGTCCACAATATAAAGGGGAACAAAGCTCTATATGAACCACTGGACACAATATCACAATAACTGACTCATTTCTCAACATAAAATTAAAGAAAAAAGAAGTCTTACATGTACTACCTAAAAAATTACAACATTATTAATATAGAATCTGCTGGAAACATAAAGTGTTTGAAATTGCAGATAAATAGAGAAACATTTGTCAAATGTGGGAAGATTTGAGTAAGGCATAAAAATTAATTGTTTTTCCATTCATAGGAAGTTAAAATTTATATGCAGAGATAGGAAAACAACAACCTTGATAGAAGCCTTCAACTATACCTAAGATTGCCAATGAAAATATAATTCAATATAAAATAAGTAATTCTACTCACAGCAGGGCTCTACATAAAAACTCCAACAAATCTTCCATCTCAGTGGGTCAGTTTGACATCTCCAATATACAGGTTTTGGACAGTAGCTGGTAGGAATGACATTTTGGTACCAAGCCATGATCTTAGAATTTGAATAAATTTCTAGTCTTCCTAAAAACAACCTAAAATATTTGCTCTTTGGCAGTAGCATTTTAGCCAGCAGGTATTCTTTCTGGTTTTCCATAATATACATAAAAATACTCTTTTAATAATTTCTCCACTGAATAATAGATTGATTATGTTGTGAATGAAAAGAATCATGTTATTTGTGAAAAAAAAGCCAGAAGTTTCCCAGTCCATTGATTTGGCCCTCCTCTGATTTCAAGTTATAAAGTGTGCCTATTGTACCTAAAGTTTCTGAAAAAATTGTAAAACATGCTAATACAAATTTTGAAAAAGCCTTTATCAAGTTTGTTATATACAGAAATAGCTGTATTAATCAGACAAATAAAATTCTTATAAAAAGTTATGACTCAAAACCCACATTAGTATTAACTCCTAATTTAAAATATTTGTGATGAAAAAATTTTTTACTTAAAACTCCATGAACATAAGTCACCCAAGAAAATGAGAATGACATGAAAAATGCATGAAACAAGTCATTATCTTTGGAAAACAACAATTTCTTTTTGATCCAGAGGTCTGGTACTACACTTAAACTTTGCATATGTCTGTGGTAAGGCACTCAGAGCATTTGTATTTTTAATTTGAAGGGGCTAAATTATGACTCTACCTAATATAGTAGCTGCAATAATTTATTTAAATATACTTTTAGGTGATAGTTATTCAGACTAAATTCCAACATTAAACATGTTGAAATGATGTATAGTATTTTCAAGAGTGATCTTCAAAAGGAATCTGGATTATCCTTTCCCACAATTTAGAGATAAAAAACAGGACTACTGTAATCAGATAGTGTGAGTTAACAAAATAAAACAACCTTTTTTTTCATGGATGCTTCTTAAAAACAGCAATTTATTTTTAGAAATTTAGCAAAATGGGGATGAAGTAAACATTTTTTCTTCCATTTTGAATATTCTTAGGAATGTTACATTGAGACCTGAAACTTTAAAAATCTTTGTTGTTCTTATATTTCTGATCTTTCTTAAAATTGTCTGAACACAGACACACACACAGAGATAAATGTATGTAAAATCAAAATCAAACTTGAAAAAAACCCCTTGCATGGCAAAAAAAGATCTGTTCACTCTCAGGGCATCTCTGCATATTTTATGCTTATCTGCTCTATTCATGCTTTTTTACTGAGCAAGCTCTAGTAATTAATCAAATTAAAAAAGGAAAAAAATACTTAGTCTGCCATTACGACAGAACCAATTATAACAAGACTGAGAAATATATGAAAAGTGTCAGTGCAGTAATTAAAACTTCATTCTTTCTAATTAGCTTTGGATTTGATCAACCAGTAAGATGTGGAAGTAGATTACTAAAGAAGGGTTAAAATATCCTAGAAGGATTTAGTAATTATAGATATTGATTACTTTTAGACTCTGTAGAGCCGCCAGGATAAGAAAAGCACACTCGCCTGTTTGGTACTTTTATTACTCACAAGATTGATGAGTTAATAAACAGGGAGCAAGCATTCACATAAATTCAACATCTGTAATATTTTTCACCCCTGAATTACTTGGATAAGAGGGACATCTTTTATGTGAAGTCACCAGAGAGGAACCCACAGACTTGATCCGCAACCTGTACTCTTTCCTGTGATTAATACAGTGTTGATGTTTAAAGAGGCAGCACCAATAGGCAAAAAACTCAGCAAAAAGAAACTATGTTCCTTCAGGTGGGACCTCCTGCAACGCTCTGATATTTTCCCTTGTTTGTAAAATGCCTCTTCTTCATGTATTAGGGTCTAGTTTGTCTTTTTCTACATATGCTATCTTAAATAAATCCAACCACATCCATGTTTTCTAATTTAACTTACTGTTTTTCTTGTGCCCTTAAAAAAATATAAAATTAATAAAGAAAAAAAACTATTTAGTTTGTTATAAAATTAATTAATTAAAAACCTGAAAATGAAGACAAGAATTTGGAAATATTTCAAGTATCTTTACTTACAAAACTTTTCATCCCAAAAAGTGCTTTTGGATCTCCTGTGCTCTAAAGTAGAGGAAAAAAGTAAATATGAAGGATAATTTAGGATGCGTTTCATTTATAGGAGCGCTGTGAATCAGTTAGCATAGAAACAAACCATGAAGGAAAAAAAATTCTCATTGAAGGAAGACAACAGTTTTTAAGGTATTCAGATGAAGCCAATGGTAATAAAGTATGGAATATGAGTGAAGTCAAATAAGCACTCTTACATTTTCTGTGTAGCTGCACTATTTAGTAAACACACATCACTAAGAGTATTTTGTGGCCCACGTTAGATTACATTGCAGATCCTCTGGGTTCTTTAAATTTTCTTTTTTTGGTGTTACAGCTGAATCTTCTTCCCCTGATCTTCTACCAAGTTTAATTGTGTGAATCCTTGAAGAAATATACTCTGTCTCCCTTGATTTCTACATTCATTCCAATTCATACAAGCACACCATATTTTCTCTTCTTTTTCTTCTAGACAGCAAATAAATTTAAATATTAAATTTTTCATTACAAATTACTCTTTTATGCATTCTTTGATTTTTTTTGTTCATTGGTAGAGATTATTGCTTCAAATTTTCTCTAATAGAGGCTCTTTTTATCTATTGTTCTCAACATGAGGTCAGATTTGCCATTTGTTAAAATGCCATTTTAAAAATGGTTATTGCCTTTTAAATGTCACAATGACTGTGAAGTGAATCTGCACTCAGAGAAAAATGTTGGTACCTTATTTTGTCAGGAAGCAGAGAGCACACAGAGAGAAGCAGCTGTAGACCTCAGTCCAAATGAGCAGAGTGAAAAAAACATTACTTTCTCAAGTTGCCATTTTTCTTAATGATAGTCCATAACCTTAATTCCATTGACCTTTATGGGATGTAGAGATGTTTTGAAAGATGCTGGGGTTTACTGGATTTTATTTGACTGACAGATGATAATTTTCAGATTAAAAAATATTGCAAAATATGATTAATAAATAGATTTCATAAAACCTGATTTAAAAATTAAAGTATTTGTTTCCCTCATTACAAAATAATCAATACATTTCCAATGTAAGAATATTTTGTAGAAAGTTTTAAATTATCAATAAATTTCTTTAAAATACTTTCAAAGCAGGAACATCAACAATCAAAACACAAAAAGAATCACCTCTTATTTTTAAATGCACATTTAATATCCTAAATAAGTAGGATACTGACAAACAAAAAAACCTGAAACAATACCCAAAGAAAATACACCCCCACCCCCTAAAAACCAAACCCAAACAAACAACAAAACAAACTAAAACACAACCCCCAAAACAAATAAAAAACCAACCAAACAAAATACAAGGAGATTAACTGGAAAGAAAACACAGGAAAACAATAGAAGTGTTTACTACAAGGAATGCTTTTTTACCCCTGGAAATTATTAAATTTGTTATAGAACAAACATGTTTTCTGTCCACTGGGATTTGAGAAAGCATATGAGCCTTCCCTGAAATTTAGAGTAAAATGTAATTGTTTATACCATTCTATTCCACAAATATTAGTCCCCAGATAAAAGTTAATATATATGTATCAAGAACCAGAAAAATATTTTCAAGACAACCTAGTTTTAAAATTTAATTTTAATGACATAAAAAAATCAGTCAATTAATGTGAATTTCTGAAATTTATTTCTGTATCTAGAGGGATAGCTTGCAGATTATAGGACTTGAAAATTCTATTCTGTACATGATGAAAATAAGGAAAGGATTCAATACTATTTTGTATTCCAGTTTGTCTTATGTTTAAGTAACAATATGAAAATTCCTAGATGCATTAAATAATCTGTCAGATTATGGCACACTTTCTTCTGCCACAGAGAGCTAACAGGCTATTCTAACAAGTAAGGCTATATTAGCCACAGGTTAAAAATAATCTTCATCATACTTTCTTCTTTTTAAAGTGTCAGAATACTGATTTTTCTAACTACTTAATTTCTTGATAAATAGTACCTTTTCTACATATTGGATCTTATGTCAGATGTTCAGTCTAACTCTGTAAATTGCAGGCAGAGCAAATCCCATTAAATGATATTTGTTCCTGGGCTCTGACACAGGGTTAACACTTAAGTGTTTCTTACCTAGAAGAGTAGCATGACTTGGTCTTCATTAGCTCTGCATCTTGGGGTTTTTTCTATTTCAATCACAGATCCTTCCCAAGATTTCTGCACAAGCCACTTCTTTGGTAAATTTTATCTAGATTATTAGTCTCACAAAGAACTACCCATAAATATTTCAGCAAAGCAGCAGGCCTTGAATTGGCATTGATCTCTGGTCACCTGTAGGTTATTTGTGCTGTCCTTTGATTACAATCCTTGATCTTTATTCTGAGGCTTGATACTAACCTTTATGTTATTCTTTGCATCATGCTGTAAAATCTTGTCATAAAATTGGCAGAACATAAAAAGTATTCTTTATAGAAAAAGAAACCATGGACAAGGAAATAACAACTCTGATTAATCCTCAGTTCCACCAACAATATTCAAGGACTAAAGGGAGAAGAGGATTTTGTGACACTGTTTAAATAAGACGCCTCCAAAACAGAAGAGTCTTAACTAGCAGATACTTACCACAGTGGTCCCTGTACTGCTTGTGCCACCGGAATGAAATCTTTCCTGAGCTTCTACAAAACATTTTCTGATGCAACATGGGTGGAATTTGTTTTTTTTTTTTTTTGTAACTTCAAGTGTATTTATTAGGCAATATATCTCTATTTTCATTCCATGAAGAAAAAATAAAGAGTCTTGTATATCAAGGAAATATAAATGAAAGAAATGTGGATCACAAAAAATCAGTTAGTGTTTCATTATTTCAGCCCCACAGAGACACACACTGAATATTCTTCGGTCTCCATTTATAAATTTCTTATACACTCCCTCTCTCTCTGATTTGCATTATGAAGTGTTTAAGTTCTCAACTGATGTTATGTTATGTTATGTTCTCAGTTGATTTTCTGGATGCAGGATTGTGAAACGGGGATACAGAAGTCAACAGAAACCTGACAATGTCAACAGAAACCTGACAATCATTCAACAGTGTGTGTTGTCAGTGAATTTCCAGGTGGCAAGTAAAATATTTCAAAATATTTGTTACAAGTGTGTATGAAAAATGCCCAGCATTATGGTTTCAGGCCTTTTCACTCTATTGAGTATGCCATGTAGGATATATGTCTAGGTGGATTTTTTTACACTTTGGAGTACCTACTTAGAAACCTTTTTGAGAATATTAATCTGATCCCATTTCAAGAAGTGATATTCCAGCTCTAGCAACAACTGTGGGCTCAAAATGTTTACCTCTTCACATAGAGGATGAAGATGTGACTTACTATTGAGTACCTGCTTAGAAAGAGAGATCTGTATTTCATTTGCTGTCTTTAATTTAACAAATAAAAGCATCCTATTTTCCAAAAGAGGAGGTTCAACTAGAAACGAAACATTAATTTTTAACTATAGGAGCAACCAATCAATGTGATAACTTATCTGAGGATCTGGGGCATTTTTGATACCTCTAAATCAAGATTGTCTGTAATAATGTTTCAATTAATAACAAGGCAAAGACTGTTATAGAATTGCTTGTTAAATTGTATGAATACTGTCATAGAGCTGATAGAGAAAGATTTTTGATTCTACTGTAAGTTAATAAAGAATGGAAAAGGCTGCTATGTTGAGGAGAAAGTGTCTTGTTTCATTTTTAAAGATGCTCAAATCTAATAAACCAGCTACCTGTCTTTTCCTATCAATTCCACATACAGAGCTTTTTTTTCCATGAATCTGGATAAAAGGTGTTAAATTATTTGCTGGCTCCTTCTTCAAAATATAGTTTAGCTTAGAAGTGTCCTCCTTGCTAAAACTCCAGACAACACACAATAGCTCATGTTATGTTTGTCATCAGCTTTTTCAGTTAAATGCTTGTGCTTCTGTTTCTTGAAAAGGCCTTTTAAATGTTGCAATAGAATATGCAAAGAACAAAGAAAGTTGTATCAACTTTTAAATTCATCTGTGGTAAAAATCTCTCTATAACTGTCTGGGTAATATACTCAGGTGCTTTAAGATATCACTGATAAACTTAGAAAGAAGTAGAGTTTGTTTAACTTTTAATTAAAGCAACCACAATAGGGAAACAATCATCGTGCTGATAAGGTGAAAAGTGGAGAACTTCAGTTAAAATATTAATATATTCATTTCCCCCCGGGGTTTGTCAGTGTTTGGAATTCTTTAACCCAAGAAGAATAAGCTGGCTCAGACTCGCTGTGATTAATCTGTCTGTTTCTACTCAGGAAACCATTCTGTGACACATCAATATCAGCTGTGGTCATGTAGGAAGAGCACAACCTGGATCATGAAAGTTCTTCTCATGGAAACAAATTTTTGTAATCGTTAGTTCACAAAACTTTTCAGTAATTTTCAAGATTTCAGAATCTTCAGAACTGGTTGTCAGCAAAGTATTGAGCTCTGTGTAAAGATTATAGCCAACAGCATAATGTCATGATAAGAAAGTACTTTAATTTCCCTTTAACAACTTAATCTCTTTCAAATTTAAGGCTGGTTAGTGACTGGGAGGTGGAGTGGGGTGGGAGGGTCAGAGAGATGAAGATGATGGGACTGGGAAAAGATTTCTTCTCAGAGCCTGCAGTTTTTTGAACATGTTTATTGCCAGTGGGCATAAGTAGCGGGAGTATTAGAAACTATAATCAAGCTACTTCTAGTGGACATCAGTGGGCAAGTCTGCCCTTCTTGTTATTCTTGTTGCTACAGCTGCCACAGAAGAACAGATCAAGAATTTTGTCTTCCCTCCCAAACTCCCTCCATGAAAATGATACCCCATAAATTGAAACATGCAGTCCCAGAGATACTTCTGGGTGTGTGTGCCAGCTTTTCCTGAAAAAAGAACCGCAAACATATCACTGCTTCTGAAACATATGGATTTCTTGATCTCCTTGGAAGTGCTCCAGCACCTCAGATACAAAACCTTCCATCATTTCAGAAGAGTGCGCTAATCCAGGTTTCCTGCACTTCATATCACACTCAGCTTTGGGAAATGTGTCATTTACATGTCAGCTGATGGATAATGACAATAGTATTGATGATATTACTGTGACACATGCTCAAGAAATTATATTATTTTTCAGCATATTTACTTTCTTGAAAGGTGAATAATTTTCCCCTTAAATTATTAGATCTTAAGAAACATGATGATTCAAAGATGATAGTGTGTTTTACGAAATGGCAAATAAACATTGACACATTTAGAAACTAAATCTTAGAAATTATTAAAAATATGTGACATTTTATCAATCAAAAATAAACTATAACTCAATCTAGGAACCAGAAAGCCAGCTATAATAAGGGAAAAAAAATTCAATCATTCCAAATGCTGACTTGGCCATGGTTCCTGTCATAATCAAGGATGAAATAAGATTTTTGCTATTTCTTAAAAATTGCAATTTAGAAGTTATATATTACTATTGTTGTTACTGACTGGACATATAAATAATTAATGAAATTATTCTGGGAGCTTTCATTGGTCAGCTGGCATGGCTGCCTCTGGGAATGGTGCCCAGCCATTCAGAAATAATGGCTTTACAGTTCTGTGGAAAATACCAAAACTTGCAAGGAATTTTGAAACTAAATTTTGAACATGTTTGAGAGTGCATTTCTAGCAATTATAGCAATTCTCTGCCACTGCCTTTTTCCAGATGCCAATTTGGCCTTAGAGATTTTTAAAACTGAAATTTAAAGATGCTAAGGAAAACTGTGAATTCAGGTGCCAGCACAGTGAATACAGTGGGATGGTGCTATGGAGGGCACAGTCTGACAGTGACCTGATGGATCAGTGAACTTTTTGGTCAATGTAACCTCAATTTATGAAAGCAGAACTGGGGATACTGGAGCAACTGGAATAAGTTGATAAATTGAAATATTCTCTTTGAATTGAATGGGGAATTCCCATGATTCTTCAAAAATTTTCCCTTAGGAATACAATGATACATGTAGAAACACAGGGAGAGGGGACCAGGTCAGAAGAAGGTTTTCTCAAAGATGGTTTTCTGACTGTGTCTGTGACACATCTTTGGATATCCAATTTTTTGTCAGGGGTGTGAGAAAACAATTCACCTTAAACTGAAAGTATTTCCTACCCAATAAGCCTTGGGAATGGGGATTCAATGGATGACTTAGAAGAATCTTTGATAGGATGTATTCATATTGGTGTCTCATATTCCTTTTCCTTCTTTCAGTTTATTTGGATTTTATTTTTTCTTTGAAAGAAAGTCGATAAATCTACAAGACCCTGATCTTGCAAAATATTATTGCAGAGAAAGATTGCAGATTTTCTAACTGCTGCAGAAATGTATTCAGTTCTAAAGAGCTGATATATACTTTTCCTGCAAAGAAAGTGGTAAATTAATGAGTTCAAAGGTTCACAGAGATAAGTCTTTTCTTTCACCACCTAAGAACACAATGCATTAACAACATATATGTTGAGCTAAATCAAAATAAGTGTTAATCCTTGAAATAATTTTTATACAATAGATATGAAAAGTAAGATGTTAAAATGAGAAGCATTAAATATTAACAGGTTTTCAGATCAGAAGACACTAACTCAAGGGTTTTGAATTGTCTCCCAGACAAGGAAATTGTAAGCTAATTAAACAGAAAGTTGTTTTAAAGGTAGTGAAGTAGGCAGCTATAATAATTTTTAAAAAATCTCACTAAATTTTTTGTGGATCACAGTGTTAAGGAGAGTAGTGGGTTATAAGTACTTATTATCTCTTAAATATGGTATAAAATGTTCTTTTAGGGCAAATACACTTTCTGTCAATTTTGTTACAAGTCAGCTGGATATTCATAGCAGACTTTAGCCTCATCCCCTCCCTGGAGTTAGTGAGATGATATCAATCCATTAAAATCTACAGTACTTAGTGTTTTATGTCTTATTGCTTACTGTAACCTTATGATATACAGCAGAATGCTCTCACTTCTGAAAAAACAAATTGGTACATTGTACTTGATTATACATGCACCATTTATTTATATTATGTTATTCATGTTTCTGGTTACATCTAATTCAAATCATCCCTTCTGACACAAGAACATTTCTTCTGCTTCCTGCAGAAATGGAAGTGTAAGACTACACGCAAGCTTTTTTTCAAATTAAATGTTCTCATGTCTTCCACAGGGTCTTGATTGGTAAGATAATATTAAAAAAAAAACCCAAAAAACCACAAACTAAAACCTAAAAACCTACAGTTTTTACTATGATTTTATACAGGATAGAATCCTACCACATTTTTATGCATGTGTGGATGAAAGGTCTAAGAAAATGCAATGGTATTATGCTAGGTAAACTATAACTTGTGCAGCAAATGCTCACAGATTTGAGGCACTTCATTTGCTTCTTTATACCAGTTGAAAGAACTTACAAAGTATTTTGAAAAGTCTGAACCGTTCATTTTAATCTTAATGGAATAATCTCGTATGTGTGTTTTTCATATTCAACACAGGAATCACCTGATTTGATGGTATTATTTTCTGTTCCTTAAAATATATTAAAGAACACACGTTTTCTGTTAACAATCAGAAAAAGAAACCATACTCATTTAATTTCATATCAGACGTTGTAACACATGCTTGCCTGCAGAATTTTACTTCATGCAATCTAAAATATAACATTTTGTATGTCTTTGTTTTCCTCCTCCCACCTTCTTTTGTCTCATATAATCTCATATAAGAACAGCTCTATCAGGTGTTATGGGATATAAAGAATTACTTCAAATCCTTTGCAGGTGTTTCTGTTTTATCATCAAAACATCTGAGTACTTCAGTGACATTAGTTCTTTCCTACCTCCTCTGAGATGCAAGTAAGTTATAATCATACTTATGGCATATTTATTGGAACACAATTCTAGTGCCTAATACTAAGAGCAACTGAATAGGTGTTAATATCAAATTTCATAGCTGCTGACTTTGAAACATGACCTGATATCGGTGTCTTGTATAAGTATTGGCCTTGCTTTACAGACAGAGATGAGTATTATACCTGTCCAGCAGGACAGTTGCTCTTATTTGAGAACTGGCAAAGCTACATCTCTCCTCATGAATTGTATAGTTCAGGAAACTATCACAGATCTAAATTTTTGTTTACATGACAAAAATCACAAATTAGTCATTGCAAACAAGGACTCTAAATCACAAAGACTTCTAACTCTTTAGTTATGGTTGTAAGACAACATGAAATATTGATATTATCTGCACTTTCTTATAGTTGCACTTTTTACTGCAAAAATTCACTGTAGTTAGTAACTCCAGATGAGTTTCCAAAATTAATTGAGCTAGTAACTCTAAATGAGCTTTCAAAATAAAGTTCCATGTATTTCAGAAATGGGTTTCAGAAGGACACAACTGGTAGCTATTCTTTTTAATTGGAAAAATCTTATTTGATAGAGAAAATAATTCCTTCCCTGGTGCCTGTCAATACTGTGCTCTTAATGAGGCAGATTTCAATTAAAATGCAGTATGCAATTATTTTCAGTTTATGATAACTCAGTGTCCTGCATTATTTTTGTAGTACATGTGCACACTCAGTGCCTACTGAAACTATTAGCAATTAAAAAAAAATTTAAAAAAAGAAAAAAAGGACAAAATCTTTCCAGTCTTCACCCTCTCAAGGGGCTTTCTTCCATTTAGAACTCTAACTAAGTTAGATGTTAGCAGGATCAAGAAGAGCAGATACTTCTGAGCATGAGATACAGCATAGGAGAGAACTGAGTTGCTAATTACTGACCCGTAATCTGTCCAACTCTATATGGTTTTGTTCAGTTGGAGAAAATCTATGTATTTAGCTTTTCCTGTTGCTATTGAGAACATCCATCTCAAATGTACAGTGCATGAAGCATGAGCTTTGACTGTATTCAGGAAAAGCAGCTATACTACTGTGCATCAACACTATTTGTTCTCGTAGCTTGGGCCTCAAATTCAGCCACTTTTGTCATGTATCATTTTTATTTCCCTCTCATCCCTCCCTGTTTCAGGGATGCATAGTTTACTACCTGCCAAAGTGAAAGAGGTTATCTGATTCCTGTTCCAATCTGTGCTCCAAAGGCTGCTGTGGAAGATTATATTTCTGTTTCTGGAAAATGACATTTTCTGTTGAATGTACTCAGAGTATAAAACAGTATTGCTTTCTGGAATGCAAAATCTTCAGGAAAAATTGAAAACAGTAACTAAAATGGTCATGGTTATACTATTGGAAATTCATCTCTGCTGAGAATAACGGAAGCAAAAATGGTCCAGAAAGTGGGCAGGGTTGCGAGGTCTGCTTAAACAGCATCTGTTACAGGTTCTTCTGCAATCAATAAGCTGACCAGACTGGTTAATGAGATGATCAAATAAGTATTAAATTTTCTTTCAATAGGAAAAAGGGAATTCCACAGCTTCATGATTTTGGGAAAAGCCCCCAGTCTGGGTTTAAACAAGACAGGGAGAGAGCTTCTTGGGAGGTGGCTGACAGGATCTTTCCCAAGAAAGAGCTACACATTTTTATAATACATGTGCTTAAAAAATGAAATATTAAATTGTTCTGAAAATATATAATATATAATCAATTCAATATATATAATCAATTCAATATTCAATATGTATAATCAATATAGTATCACAAATATGTGGCCAAATTTAAGCATACCACTCATTTAAAAAACCTTAGTATTGCACTGGAAAGAATCATAAGGTTAAATATTTTCTGAAATATCTCGAGATTACTTTAAAATGTCACAAAGAACAAAGTCTAATAGAAATTGTGGTAGGTGTGATTATTTAATACCTACTGAGGCGCTGGTAAAATGTATTAAATCTATACAGTTACACTTTTAGAAGTCCATAGTTATATTTTACTTCCTCAACAAGGATATTTGAAATTCAAGTAACAACTTTAATTTAATTTCCCACTGAAAACAGCTGACTTTGAAGGGTCTGAACTTTTAATGAAAACTGGCCAAGACCCTTGGTACCGCAAAGATATCCTCCAAAATTATTCTTATGGTTTTATGGTTGCTTATTAAATATCTGCAAAATTTCTGTAACTGCTGCTTCAAAATAAGGTTGCTGCCCTAATTTTGGAATATTTTCATCATTATTGAGCTTTGTAAAATGTGTTATGTTAAATGTAAAAGTTTCCTAGTTTATGCACAGCTGTCTACAACTGTGTGTTTTCTGAGATACTACTTTTTTTTGACATCAGAGAAAAGTCTTTGTATGTTGGGTAGAGTTCTTTATACTGTCTGGATGTCTAAGATGTTACTTTTTCAGCTGTTCATGACTGTTTATGTCAGGTATATGAAACTGGTGTATTTCTGGTTGCAAAAACCTGCTTCATAGCATTTGAAGAGTGATCAGATGTCTTACAAAAAACTGTTATGTATTCTCACTGGGAGAGGGCATCCTCATCTTCTCTGGGTTACCTGTTCCAGTGCCACCCTTTCAGAAAAGAACTTCTTCCCACTATCTAATCCAAACCTACTCTCTTTCTGTTTAAAGTCATTATCCCTCACTCTATTACCCTATGCCATTGTGAAAAGTCCCTCTCCAGCTCTCCTGTAGACCACCTTCAGCTTTTGTAAGGCTGCTGTAAGGTGTTCTTGGAGCCTTCCCTTTTCAAAGCTGAACATCCCAACTCTCTCAGCCTCTCCATATATGAGGTGATTCAAACCTTCTTGATCATCTTCTTGACCCTCCTTGGGCTTGTTCTAGCAGGTCCACATCTTTCTTATACTGGGGATTCCAGAGCTTGGCACAATGTTCCAGACAGCGCCTCACCAGTGCGGAGTAGAAGGGTAAATGCCTTCCTCAGCCTCTTGCCACACTGCTTTTGGTGCAGTCCTAAAGGATACTGTTCATTTTCCGTGCTGTGAGTTCACACTGCCAGCTCACATTCAGTTTGATATCCACCAATACCTCAAAGGCCTTCTCCACAGGTCTGCTTTCAATGTGCTCATCTCCCTGACTGTATCCATGTTGGGGATTTCCCTGAGGCAGCTGCAGAATGCATTTGTCCTTGTTAAACTTCATGAAGTTTGCACTGATCCACCTTGCCAGTTTGTCAATGTCCCTCTTAGCAAATTTGCTGCACTCCATCCCCTGTTCATGTTCTTGATAATGATGTTAAAAAAATTCCAGTCTCAATACCAGCCATTGAGAAATGACACCTGATGCTGATCTCCACTTGGATCTTGAGCTCTTTGACATCAGCTCTTTAACCGTGACCATGCAAATAATTCCTTATTCACTAAGAGGTCCACTCATCAAATCCTTATCTCTCCAATTTAGAGAGAAGGATGCTGTGTGTAACAGCATGCTGGCTGTGGTTGTGTTTGGCTTTGTGCTGAAAACAGCATTGATAACACAGGGATGTTTTTTTGTTACTGCTGCGCAGGGTTTGCTCAGCATCAAGGATTTTCAGATTCTCACCCCAGAAATAACAAGGAGTGGGAAGGAGACAGCTGACAGCTGATGCCAAATGACCACAGGGATCCAATAACTTATGGCATCATGCTTTGTATATAAAGCTGAAGAAAGAAGGAAGAGATGGGACAGTGGAAGGGATGGTGTTTTGGTGACCCAAGTCACGGCTATGCTTGATGGAGCTATGCTTTCCTGGGGATGGCTGAACAGCTGCCTCTGCATGGGAAGGGTTGAATAGATTTGCTTGTGCGCCCAGCATTTGCTTAACCTATTAAACCATCTACCTCAACCCATGCTGCTTATAGTAAAACAACTTCTTTTCCTCTCTGCTGTTCTTGGGGGTTTTCCCCAGATGATTTGACATCAAATGAACACCATTTGACTGTGGCATTTTTTTAACTTTAAAAAACAGTGTAATGCTGCACGGTTCTTAAAGATACGTTCAGTGATGTTTTGTATTGTTTCACAGTCTTTCTTAAAAAAAAAGTTGTATTTCGGAAACTAAGCAGAGATAAATGTTTACCAAAAACCCAGAAGTTCAGTGACCTAATTAATAAATATTCATCTAGTGATCTCCAGAATGACATCATACACATAACCTGAATCCCCATGATAGATGAGAGTTATATTTTGCCTCTTATTTGACCCTCTGTCATCAACAAGCCTCTAAATTTTAACTGTTGTTTCTCATTCCTACATTGTTCTGCAGTGATCTATTCAGATGGTAAGGTGGGTAAAAATTAATTGAGGTGTTCATTCTGTGTCTTCCAGGACTTAAGGGGAGCCTACTATGAAAGAGATTCCATTCCACATCTTGCAGGTAATTATCTACATGGTAATTCCCGAGGAAAGGGAGCTTTTTTTGAGGAGAAACCTGTATGATGACAAGAAAAGTGGATTCCGCTAAGACGAGAAAGGAAGAGACAAGAAATAAACACATCTTGCTTTTTATTTTTCTTCTGTTTTTCTTCTCCTCCTTCTCTTTCTTCTTCTTATTCTTCTCCTTCTCTTCACATTATTTTCCTTCTCTCCTTTCGTTCTCCTCCTCATCATTTTTCTCCTCCTCCTGGCAAGCAATAATGTGAGATAGGATATTCTAAAGCCTCTTAAATCACAGTAGGCACCTAAATCCATTAGATTACTTTTTAGTAAGATGAAGACAAGTATGTCAAAATTATTATTTATTTTTAGAATCAAAAACAGAGAACAATTAAATATTTCTTGGTGGTTAAATTGAGTAATGAACATGTGTTACACCACTGTCATGGCTGGACACTGGCTGACTGCCTGGCACCCACAAAAGTCACTTACTCACCATCCTCTGTCACAACTGGGAAGAGGAAAGAAAAATTTCTTGAAGAGTTCGTGAGGTGAGATAAGGACCAGGAGAAAACCCTCCAAGGGCAAAGCAGGCTCAGCCTAAAAGTACTAAGTGAATTTATTACTGAAAATATCAGAGGAGGATGATGAGAAGTAAGGCCTTTAAACCCATGTTTCATTCCAGCCCCTCCCTCCTTCCCACCAACAGCACAGGAGACTAGGCATGGCAAGTTTGGTCAGTTTGTCACCAGAGATGTCCTTCCACTGCTCAGGGAGAGGAGTCCTTCCCCTGTGAGGCTGTAGGGCACTTTCCTTTCCAGTGTGGTTCCAATATCACAAGCAGTAGTCCTTCCAAAACTGCTGCAGCATGAACTGCCCTCACAGGCAGACACCTCCCAAAGCTGCTGTGCCATGGGTCACTCCATGGGATGCATTCCTCCAAGGACAGGCTGCTCCAGCCTGGAAGCAAGGGCCCTTTCCCCACTGGGTCTCCCACTGGATCACAGCCTCCTCCAGGCATCCATCCGCTCCAGCATGGGCACCTCCCCATGGGCTGCAGGGCGCAGTTGCTTCACCATGGTCTTCATCACAGCCTGCAGAGGAATCTCAGCTCCAGTGCCTGGAGCACTTCCTCCCACTCCTTCTCCACTGGCCTTGGTGTCTCCATGTTGTTGTCCCTCACATGTTCTCACCTCCTCCTCTTGTCTAGCACTGTGCCCCACTTTGTGTTTATTTTCTTCCTAAATATGTTATCATAAAGATGTTATCAACCTCTCTAATTGGCCTGGCTTTGGCCAGCAGCATGTCCATCCTCAGAGTCATCAGGGACTGGCTCTGCCAGACATGGTGGAAGTTTTAGCATCTTCTCACAGAAGCCACTCTGTGCTCCCTGCTACCAAAATCAGGCCATGCAAAGACAACACAACCACTAATGCTATTTTAAAAATAATAATGTCTTTTTTATTCAGACAATATTTATACCAGCTAGTGTCCTGGGTTTCAATCTTTTTCAAATTTTTTATGACACTCTACTAATGTCTGTGAGACTATAACTCAACCAACTCATCCCTTACCATGAGATTTGGTCAGGCCAAACTTTCTCAGGATTTTCTCAGATCAGTACATTTTCTACTTCACTTTCATGACTAGTCTGTCCCTTGAGGCAAAATAATTCGGTTCCCTAATTCCTTGTCACGAACTGAAATGTGATAACCGGGGGCTATTGTCTATGGAACTTAGAAGATCAGCATGATCTACTTGCTTGGCTTGGCTGGCGGAAGCTGGCTAAAAATGAGGAATGGGAGTGATGGAAAAGCCTGGAAAATAAAAATTTTAATAACAAAAATAACCAACTTGGAAACCACAGGTTACAGGTACTAGATTTCAAAGACTTCTGGGCAAGGCAAACGCAGATAGGTATAGGGGTATCTGAGGGCAAAGGTCCAGTCATGAATATGTACTCAGAACATGACCTTATAAGAAAAAAGTCCTGAAACAACAGAGAAAAAGAACTGGAAACTTGACCAAATAGAGGATAGTCCTGTTAGCATACTGGCTCCTAAGAACCATGGTTCCCACTGTGACCTGACTAGGTGCTCCCCCTCAGTGTACTGTCCCCAATGGTCTGAGGTCAAAACCCTCTGTAAAAGCATCTGAGGTAAAAATCTCAGCAGGACAAGATCCTACATCTGTCTTCAGTTTAGTTATTTGTTTTTAGGTCATGTTTGTTTGCTTGTTTGTTTGTTTTCTTTGGGTTTTTTTTGTTTAGCTTGGCTAGGTTTGGTATAGTGAGATGCATTCTCTTGAACCCAGCTTTCAGTTATGGTATTTAGAATCAAAATGAGACAAAATTCTCTTCTTTCTTGTAATTTTATTTTTGATGTCATATTGTTTGAATGGAGCCCAAACCCACACCCTTCCCTGAAACATGACAGAAATAGCATAAGTTATAAATTTAAGTCATTCACTATATACTTGATTTAGCAGAGACACAGTGGCTACTAATTACCACTTATGAGAAAATGGACATGAGATAGTTGATATAAAAGCAAAATAGTATAGATAAATTATCATCACCATTAATAGTATTCTTATTAACAGTGTTATCAAAAGACTGTGATACAACATTTTCAGTTATCAATAGAATTTGACCAGCTTTTGTAAAAAACAAGTGCACCTGCTGTCTTAATGTTTCACATTATTGTATGATGTAATTAAATTTTTCTTTCTCTAAATGTGGCATGGAAGTGGTTAAAGACTTTTTACATGCCAAGGAAATGTGGATGACAAGAACTGTATACTTTTTTGCTTAGCAGATGACTAGGAGTGGAAAGATGAATGAAAATATTTCTTCGTATAATTTATGCAGCAGATTTATCCTTCAAGTAAATATATTGATCAGGAAAGGGATCCTTTTATCTATGGCATCTTTGTCTGTTACAAAGCAAAAGTCATTATTCCATATTACAGTTATTACATTTATCCATCCTGTTTTAGTGCAAAAGTCACACAGGTAAGATTCTCAATGCTTTTCTGATTTTTTAATATTGGTTTTGATAGCCTTTAAAAGACAGTTCTATTTTTGGAACTCAAAGCTAACAGTGACCTTTCATTGCAAGGATTTTTCAATGCAATGAGCACACTTATTTTTATTAATCCCAGGTTAGCTCTTACGTGAATTCCTCCTTCTGACATTTGCAGCAACCCAAAAACTACAACCTTATTATAAGGTTTAAATAAAAGCTTTCAGCTGCTTCATTAATGATAAGAATTACAACAAAATGGAAATAAGGACTTTTTAAAGTATTTGTTTTACTTCTCAAGATTTAGTGAGGTACGACACGAAGAGAGTTCTATTTTTTAAAACACAAATGCTGTGATGCTCTTTTATATATGTCATCCTCAGCTACAGGGTCAAATAATGCAGAAAATCCCTGATTCATGAGTATTTTCTTGAATAACATTGACACACATCTGACTTATTTCTTGAGGTGACAGTATTTACAGTTTATAAGTGACTGGATTGGCTACTTGAAATTGATTACATGCTCAAAATTCTGAAGTCTTTTACTTGCTTAGTTATAATTATGACTTTCTTGGGAAGGCATATTTTTTTATTTATTCTTATTCAATATTTCTCCACTGAAAGTGGTTGGTTTTGATCAGTAACATACTAGAAATTTTGTGTAATATCCTGCAAACTGGATGAAACATATGGCAAATTGAATAACTAGCTGGGTTCTTAAGTGTTCTGTGAAGAATTTGGCTAAAGGAGGTCAATCTGAACATAATAACAAGACTAGCATGACTTTGGGTAAAGTTTCTTAGCATATTCTCTTTTAAAAGCAAGTCAAAATGAATCATACTTCGTGCCTGGTCTTGACTTGCTATCAAAGCATTTTTGCAGGGCTTTTGAAATCAGCGCATCAATGACATGAAATTTAACTTAGATTCATCTCCATGTATCCCTGGAATGAGCATAACTGTTATTTTGAATTTGGAAGGCTGCATGATGATAGCCAATATTGAATGACAAAGATCAAAAAAGAAGTAAAGATCACAAAGACATTCTTGTAACTGCAGACTTCGCTGTGTAACAATCAAAGTAAAAAGATTAGTGGTTATGCCTGGTCTAAATTTTGACAAAGCTAGGAGTCAAAATGTACCATGATTTCATTATTGCTATCTGCCCTTCCTAATAAGGAATTTTTAAAATGCACTTCATAGTAATTATAATTGTTTTGTAGATTAATGAAGAAAAAAGGCATCATGCCTCATAATAAGCACTTGCTAAAGACTAAGGAAGCATAAAGAGTCAGTAACTGATTCTTGTGTGAGATGAAGACCACTGATGACTTGCTGTTGGGAGAGGAAGTTGTAAGTTATTCTTTCTATCTTGACTTCACAAGAAACTGATGAAGAAATGTTAACACATAAGGAGAAGAAGAAAGGTTTAAATTTGCATGAGCCCCAGAGTTAGCTCTGTGCTTAAATTTGGTGTCAAAAGCTTTAACTGAGAATTTCATTAAGGTTACAGAATTTTATGGAGGAAGAGAAATCTTGTGTCTGTCATTTAATGCTAACATAAATGAATTGTTAGAATATTTTCCTTTTTTTTTCAATTTGCTGACTCCTGCAAAATCTTTGGCTGTGTTGTCGTCTGTTTTTTATTTAGTACATAAGCACATAGCAATTTGTTATTATACTAATTTTGGTAACAATTTTAATGTGAGGAAATCTGAGATAATTTACTGCTTCTTGCCATGTCTACTCCACAAACAAAAGTTTCTGGATGCCTTTGACATGACGACCAATCCATCACATATACTACCAGGTATCTATGTAGTGAAAAGGATTGCATCTCGCTGCTTGGGTTGTTTTGCATTGGATTTTCTGAGGCTTGGAAAAAGGAGCATCTCTGAGGAAAATGTATCTTCTAGTCTTCACTAAAGAGAAAACCTCTCCATTGTATGCAAAATAGTGGCAGCATGACAGCATCTTGAGGGGGACTCTAGAGACATGTGACAACTCAAGATAATCACTTCATTGACTAAATTAGGGTAATACTATGTGATTTAGATAATCAATCTCTTATTACCAAATAATGCAGAAAATTACTAAAGCAGCACAGTTTAATTGTTTCAAATATATCCATATAAAGATAGAGTTCATATTGAATGCATTATTACAAATCAGTCTGGGGAAAGTTTACCAAGAGAAAAAAATAGAAACATTGTTTCTTATAAATAGTTTGTCTTTGTGTTTATGAAACAATCAACATAATTTATACAAAGATTTTCCTTAGAGGACCATTTTTTTCTTTCATTTCTCTCCAAATACACAGTGTTTGTAATTTGGTATACATTATTCATTTATACATACATCTCATCTACATGGTGGTGACAAACACAGATGTGATAAATAGAACTAATTCTGTGGGAGCTGTGATTTAAATTCTCTACCCCAGTGGGCATTATCACTCTAATATGATGAATAAAGCAAGAAAATAAATATTTATTTTGTCCCAAATATAGAAAGAATTATTTCCTTTTCTCACACAAATATGGACTTCTAAATTACTGTAGAACAGACCAATATTTTATTTGCAGCCTAGTGCTAACAGGAAGAGTAAGGTTATGCATGTTTTGATGAAATCGGTCTGGAAATAAACTGCCATCCTTGCCAGAAAGTAATTTTTTTTTCACCTCTGATTCTGGAAGATTCTATTCTAAGTGAGGTTGCAGTACAGAGGGTTTATTTTTAGTAATTTAAAAAACAGAAGGGAAAACAATAGGACATTTCACTCTCTCATACCTGCTTATGTGGATATATTGTACTATTGATTAGACATAAAAGCAATAATTTATATTAAGGTGGAAAAAAATATGTTACCTTAAAATAATTTTTAAAAAATCTCTTTTAAACTAACACAATTTTCCTGCATTATATTTAATGCTTAACAATAACAAAGAAAAATACTAGTGTCAAATACTGTAATTTTTATATTAATATTTCTCCTTAGACTCCTAGACAATAAAGAATAAGAAAAGATGAAATGAAGGGCAATAAGCCCTCCATTTTGCCATTTGGGCAAAAGCCCAAATCGAGATGCATTATCACATACTGCGGAAAGAGAGAAATGAGCTATGTGACATCCCAAAGTAGTGTTGATGCCTTATACTACCATATTCCATTACCAAGTGCATATATAATTTAGCAGACACTGCTGTTTCAACCTGGCTTGCAAGTATGTGTTTCACCTTTTAATTAATTACCAATTTAAATAAATTCGACAGAAGAACATGCATATTTGAAAAAATGCCTCTTTGGGCTCCTGCTGTGCAGGACAGACTGCCCGACCATTGCAGGATCAAACACACAGAGTGAGCTTAATGCAGAGTTTTTACAGTAAGTGCTGACAACTTTTCATATTAAAGCTTCATGATTTGTTTCATTGACAAAATAAAGTGAGTGTTAAGAAAATGTTGGATTTGTAGTGACTATTTTAATAGTATTTAGCTTTTGTCAAGTTAGACATGATTGTTTGAATATTCTGATCTTTGCATTTCCTATGTGCTCCTTCTCAACTTTTAGTTATGTAGCTCTGAAGGGAAATAGAGGAGAAAAAGGGCAATTCCTTATTTGCAATTTTTTCTTAGATTCTGCATACCTAAGATTAAATTGCTGTGGTTCTAATTAACTTCTTACTGTAAGATTCCAAAGGCCAAATTTCCAATGGATTTTAAATTTATTTTAAACCAGTAAGAACCAATTTTCAGTAGCCTGTGAAAATTGTTAGTGTAGTTTTTTTTTTGCTGCTGCCAGAGTTTCAGTGGGTAAAGTATCTCTCAGAAGAGTTAACTCTGGCCCATGCAGTAAACATCATAGCTATGGTTACAGGGTTCAAATTGTTGACTTAAAAACAGTAACTTCTTTGCTTGCCTATTGCTTCCAAATTCTGAGGATCATTTTGTACTCCATTCAAATTCATTCACTTTCAGTAGGAGAAGTAGCTGTTTTAAAAACCTATAAAATATGACAAGTACTGACTTCAAGCAGGGCATGCAGCCAAAAGCATGAGGAAGGATTTTTTTCCCAATTATAATTTCTAAGACTGAAAATTCAAGAAATATACATATTCTATGTAAAAAAAAAAGGTCAGTGAATCTGAAACAAATTATTCAAATCTACATTTTGCCTGCAATCTGCATCCTCTTTCAATGTCCTTTAGGACTGCAACTCCTGTCAGAGGAGATTATTGCCCTGCTCTGCTCCCCAATGATATGGCCTCACCTCGAATCCTGAGATGGCTTTGGACGCCACAATATAAAAATATATTAAGCTCATATAAATACAATATATTTTTATATAAATATAAAAATATATTAAGCTATTGGAGAGTGTCCAAATGAGGGCCATGAGGATGGCAAAGGAGTTTAAGAGGAAGCCAAATGAGGAATGGCTGAGGCCACTTGGCCTGTTCAAGCCTGGAGAAGAGGAGGCTGAGGGGAGACGTCATCACACTCTGCAACTTCCTCCTGAAGGTGAGAGGAGGGGCAGACACTGATCTCTGCTCTGCGGTGACCAGTGACAGGACCTGAGAGAACAGTCTGAGATCATGTCAGAGGATGTTTAGGCTGAGTTTCAGAGCAAGGCCCTTTACCCAGAGGGTGTTTGGGCACTGGAACAGGCTCCCCAGGGCAGTGGTCACAGCACCAAGCCTGACCGATTCAAGAAGTGTTTGGACAATGCTCTCGTACTCATGGTGTCACTCTTGGGATGTCCCGCTCAGGGCCATGGGTTGGACCTTATGATTTTGATTGGCCTCTTCCAACTCAACATGTGCTGTGATTCTATCATGTTCTGTGATTCCTGCATGCATTGCAGCAAATTAATTCAGAAATTATAAA
This sequence comes from Geospiza fortis, assembly GCF_000277835.1. NCBI lineage: Eukaryota > Metazoa > Chordata > Aves > Passeriformes > Thraupidae > Geospiza > Geospiza fortis. The sequence continues at coordinate 64,764 of NW_005054643.1, read as the reverse complement.
AAAATTTAGAAAAAGGAAAGAGAAGGACAAAAAAGTAGTACTAATTGTACTACTGGGTTTGCTTATTTTGGCATATATTTTGAACTATGATTTTTTTAATAGTATGCTAGTATTACTCTAGACTGGATATGCATTACTAACAACACAAAAAGAAAGGTAAGGTATTCTTCAGATAGTTAAGATAAGGTGTCTGTTTTTCTAAATGTTAAAACTTCATTAGACTGAAATATCTTCTGATAAGAGGAAATTGTCATTCACATAAAAGTAACAGCAGAATCAGTTAAAAAAAATCAGCTTGGTGCCCTGAAAATCTTTAAATGGCTCCCCAGAGCTTTCCAGTTCACTGTTTTGAAATCTCAAAGGGACCATTTAATGAGTAGAAATAATCTAATAATGAACTTCTGACCTCCTTTTCATTCCATGACACATCACATCAGGGTATCTTCAAAAAAATCTTTCACAAGTCAAAAAAAAAGAAAAAAAAAAAAACATTAGAAATAACCCCTAGTGTATTGAACAACTTCTGGGCTTCTGGGTAGTAAAACCTATGTCAAAGTTTTGGAAGAGCACTGAAATATTTTGGATTAGTAAGTATATGAACAAAACCTCTTTTATTGGCCAGAAGGAATGAGAACCCTTGGTATCTGGAACTTTTGGGAGCCAAAAATTATGCATTTACTGACTATAAAATAGGGGAATACACTTACCTTGGTGTTTTTCTTGACTTGTTGATACTTGGCCAGACTCTTTAAGCATGTCATCCATTCTTTGATGAAAATGTTAAACAATTAAAAACCACTTTCTTTCAGCAGATCAACAGTAAGCTTGGGCCACCTGCCAATCTATGAGATTTCATATTGGCACATTTTTCATATTTTCAGATTTGCTGTCATTTGTGTGAATGCCAGCTTCCTCTTTGGTGCAAAACATCAGAGAACTTTAAAGAGTACACACAATTGAGCATTAAGAAGGTTTTCATAAAGCATTGTGACAGGTTTTCAAAATCAAGTAGAATATAAAAAGAACCTCTTCCATAAACAAAGCAGTATAAGAAAGATGACCAATGCTGAGGAAATGCTCTTTCCTATTCTACATCTAATGTGTTAGTTAAAGTAAACTTTAGTAAATTAAACAGATTTGTAAATCAAACCAAGAAACCAGAAAAAAATATCAAACTCATTAGTTTAGTGAGAGAGATATAACTCGTTAACTGTATTAATAAAATAACTATTTCAAGTTGTCATTGCAATTTATTATTCATGATGGATTCTTTATGTGAAAACTATGTAAATACTACTATATTTGGTTTTGCAATGTTATTGTTCAAACCTTTACAATTCACATTACATTTCTCACAACACTGACAAATTATTCTTCGCACAACCTCTAATTCAGTCAACTTTTCTTTAATACTGCAGCCATTTATCTCTGTCTTGAGAACTTGACATCTATGTGCATTTTACCAATGCTCTTAAGCAGGTTTACTTTACAGTGTTACTGAAGAGGTGCTTGCATTACTGATTTTGAGATTCCAGTCCTTTTATTGATATCCTAAATACGGCATTGTCTATCAAAAAACCAAAATCTGCAGGTATAGAGAGTATTTGCTAAAATTATCAACTATAGATTCAAGTTTCTTACTATAGGAGTGAAAAGGGTGTCAGTGGGGTCACAAAAGATGTTATTTGTATATTTCGTGTCACTAGTTGCTGATTCATGGGCAGACAACAAGCTCTAGCATTGAAATCTGGTTTAATAAATATTCTTTGCTGTTAGTAACCAGGCATATGAACCCGTTACATCATTCTGTACCTTTCATTCCTTCTGGACATGTCTCTTTTGAATATCCTGTTTAATGCTTCATCATTGTGCATATTATAATGCATCTCATCTTTTCAGCTTTTTGTTAATTGTACTGATGCATTAAAATTATTTCCATCCATGGTGGGCTGAACAGGAGACACCTGCCTACAAAATATACACTTGCACAAAAATATCTCACTAAAGAGAACACAAAGGATGCTCAATCTTTTGTTTGATTTTTCCCCCCCCACTACTAATATGCTTATATATTGAGACTGGTAATTAAAGAATTTGATTTCAATCATGTTTCATTTCTGCATAGTTAACACTGATCAGTGAGCCTTTTTGAAGTTTACTGAAATATTAATTTCATTTTCAAATGGGATGTAACTGAAATAAATGTTTCTAATTAGAAACACTGTAATTTTGGAATAATGTGGGTTCCTTCAGAAAAAGATATTTAATCAAGACTGACATTTACCTTATTCAGGACAATTCTGAAAGATCTTGCAATTAAACTAAGAGGATCATAATTTTTGTGTTTTGACGTATTCAACATTAAAAAATTTCCTTTGAGTTAGAAACAGTATTTCTTTTGGATGTTCATTAATTTTAAGTAAGTGTTTTGTTTTGAAAATCAAAACTATAAATTAAATAAATTTGTTCAGCAGTTCTGGTGCTTTGAATTATAGTTCAGTCCTTATTTTGTAGACGTAGACTGCAGAAAATAATTTAAACATCATGTCTATGAATACTGCATGGCAATAGTTAAGTGTACTTTAGTACACATCTTGCTTACTGAGAGAAGATTCTACATTTTTAAACCTGAATACAGTGACAAATGTGTCTTTAACTTTTCTGTAAAGTAAAAAAATATCTGCTATTATACTGCTTGAATTTGTTTAATTTGTATAATATTTGCTAAAATCCTCTTTGTGGTGAAAATATTGATAAAATTAAAATTTACTGTCAAATAATATATGAAATTTAGCAGCCCATGTGGTCCATATTATTAAAATTTTCTCAAAGTGCTTATGTAAATAAGAATACTCTTGAAAAGTTTGAATATGAAAAAAACACATCTCTTTTTCCTTCAGGAACACTTTTTATTCACTTCAATAAAAGGGTACTTCACACTGAATACCTTGATCTAGTTACTTGTTATTATGAGAATCTGGGAATTATTCCATGGTCTGACCCTTTCTTTATACCACCAGCATCCATCAATGCTGTCCTAAATTCACCAGATCTAATTCTTTTACTTAAGAAAATTTACATAAACTTTTTTTTTTTGTAAAACAAGGAGAAAGGATGATAAATTCTTTGCCCATCCCTAACGTTTCCTTCAATGATGGTTCTAATTTCTGTTTGAAGATCCAGAGTAATATAAAAACACCAATACTGTAATAGGAGCATGCATTTTTTTGCAGAAGGACTTAATCCTCTTTGGCTTAAAGAAACTGTACTGATTAATTATCATATTCAAGACACAACTCCTTATATAGCTGGAAAACCACAACCTTAGGCCCAATGTATAGACCAAAAGGAAAAAAATCCTGATTAATTAAATAAATTACCTCTTTTTAACTCAAAATCTTTCAACAGTAGAGACATAACTAGTAATAATTTTAAGTATCACTCACCCTGTTGAAAATTTAATATGTTGCAGAATTCCAGCCAGATTTTATTTTCAAAAGAAAGACAATTCATGATGATGATATCCATCAAAAAGAGGGGATTTGCCTTTCTTTTTCTGAACACAAAGAAAAGCTGCGTCACAATCTTCTTGTAACTGAAATTTGCTAGGAAGATAAATAGAATTTTTTTTTTTGTTTATCTAACTTCTAATTTAGGAGCCCTCCCAAGAGAGTCAGTTATCTTGGATTTTTTTCCTCTCCATTTTCCTATTTCTTTTCTTCTTTTCCTATTTTCTTTTTTTTTTACTTCATCAGCAATATGCAAGGTGTTATGTGAGCCCTGTAGTGTAGCAGTAACACCAGGTTTTAAATTTATTTTTAGTTATTTATTTGTAGTTATTTTTAGTTATTTCATACCACAAAGCAGTGCAACTTTATTTAGAACATAACTTATTACTTTATTTCACCTCCATTTGGCCTCAATGGAAAAAGGTGCACATATATAATTTTGATTGACGATGCAGACCTATCACACCACAGTAATATCACCAGCTTCTATTCAAATCCAGGATGGAAGAGATTAATTTATTGGGGAAGGCTGAGGCAACCCAAGGAAAAAAGAAAAGCACAGATTTTTGCTTACTGTTTTTTTTCAGTAGTCGAGTCTGAAGCTTCATAATGATACAGAATTTTAAATTATAAATAATAACAAAAATACTTAATTATTTTAAAATTAAATACTAAATGCTAAAATACTACCTGCAATGACAGTGGTCATTTTTATATACCTGTGCAACTTATATAGTATTATATAATTATATAATAAAAAAGTCTGTGTATATGCACATTTATATAGAGATCTGTTTTTAATGGGTTTATCAGAAATGGGTTGAAACCTGAAAAACTGCAAATTCAAAGTTTTTAACAGTTCCTAAAATATCACCATGGAGAGAAGAGAACAGTAACATGATGCATACAGGAAAGAGTAAAATTTAGTCTGTTTGGGGAGAACAAAGTTACATCTTGTCATAGTAATTTTAGGGGTTTTGACATTTTTTTTATTATCTGCTCTACTCAAGAAAATATAGGCACATATTTGTCTACAAATCATAACATTAAAGAGAAGAGGTAGATAAGCATTTTTTTAAACTAATGATGTCTTCCTGAATGCAAAGAAGAAAAATATTAAAATTCTTCTCACATGAAACAAACCACCAATATCTTCTGGCACTAGTCTGGAATAATTCTCTTTGTGTTCAATTTTGGTCATTGATTTCACTAGGAGTGCATTTACTTACACTATTAGGAAATATGTCCTTGCTACTTTTCAAGAATTTGGGCTACACTTTCAATGCTCTGAAAAATTGTATCATGCAGGAATCTGGGACAACCCAGGATATGGAATTTAAGTGATTATTTCTTCAATGAAGAATGTATATCTTGCTCCATTATATTTGCAGGAACTGAGATTTTATTTGATTGCTGGAAAACATGCAATGAACTTCCTGTGAAGTACCATTAACAGCTGTAATTTGGAATTCCACCACAGAAAAAAATCACCTCAATGTTGTGTGACAGAATAATTGTTTTATGCTCCATTCTTAGGAGAAAGACTGCAATCATAGAATCATAGAATTCTTTAGACTGGGAAAGACCTCTAAGGCCCTTAAGTTCAGCTGCTAATCCAGCACTGCCAGATCCAACACCAAACCCTGCCCCTCAGTGCTACATCCACATATCTTTTCAATACCTGCATGGGTGGTGATTTAACCACTTCCCTGAACAGTTTCAGTGCTTGACACCCTTTTTGGTTAAGAAAATTTTCCATGTATCCAATTTAAGCTTCCCCTGGTGTGTCTTGAAGCCCCTTCCTCTTGTCCTATCACTTTATTTAGGAAAAGGGAGAGATGAGGTCCTCCCTGAGCCTCTTTTTCTCCAGGCTAAACCACCCCAGCTCCCTCAGGAACTAGCAACAAGGAAAACTGAAGATTTGTGAGTAAATGTGTCAGTCAAGCAGGACCTGCCTTTTACAAATCCAGATTCATGATCCCCTGCTTATCCCCTACTTGCTGTGTGATGGCATTCACAACGACCTGCTCCATAACCTACCCCTGCACCCAGGTCAGACTGACAGGTTTGTAGGTCTCAGATCCTCCTGCTGATCCTTCTTACCACATCTGCTAACTTCCAGCCAAGTGAGAGGTCTCTGCTTAGCTAGGACTGCTGGAAAACAGACAATGGCTTGGCAAGCATTTCTGTCAGCTCCCTTAGGAGCATTGCGTGGATCATATCAGGCATCAAACAAAACCTATATAATCCAACAAGAATATTCAAAGCTATGATAAGCACTCTAAGAGTGCATGCTGGGATATTTGCAATAAATAGAACTTTTTTTTTCCTTAATCGAACTTATTTTCCTGTCTCTGGTTTCTCTCACAAACCATTCTTTCTCTGTGATGAGCAGTTACTCTAAACATACAACTAATACAAATGATTTTATTTTTCATTTTATTTATTATCTTTCATTAAATTACTTTTGGATTTACTATTACTGTAAATGACAGCACATTGATCAAAAGATATTCATCACCAATTTGGAAGATGAAGGGCTGGTGAAAAAAAAGTTGCAGTTTGTCCAGGAATGTGCATTAACATGGAACATTTTAAGTCGTACAGGAAACATCAGTGAAAAAGTTTTTCTCCAAAATTGTTCTGACCACGTGAATTCAGATTTTGTTACAGATTTTGGCTGCTAACTACAAGACAGGCATGCTTGTGTTAACAGGGTCAAATTTGAGTGCGCAACAAAGAGGCAGACACACCTAAGAATATCAGAATATCAGTTACTTGCTTGGATGCATGACAGATTGAAAAATATAGTGAGAAGACCATCAGACGGTAATAAAGTAGTAAGAAAAGGACAGGGAACAGAACAGGAAAAATTTATTACCTATTTTTATCTGCTGTCTATCACTGTAAAGGCTAGAGCTCAACAGAATTTAAGATTATTTCTTTTCTTCATATTTCCACAGATGCTCAAAGCCTCCAAGGGCACCAACACTGGTTTCTATCAGCAGAAGTTCTCACAGATACAATCCTTTTTTTCTCATAACCAGACCCTTATCATAGGCAGGGGTACTTGACAACTCCTCTCAGGGAAAAAACAGGCAGATAAACTTGGTCTTCATTCCAAAATGTAAGTGGAAACCTGAAGGCCTGAAGAGGTGCATTGTGAAGCTGGTAGGATCTATGTGCAAGAAAAGATAGCACAAATTAGAAAGAAATAAAAAAGGGACTTTGATGCATTAAAAAATCACAAAAGTTCAATGGTAATAAATCTCTCTTTTATAGTCACCTTCCATAACAGAACAAAATGGCACTCAAAGTATTAGCAAATAGATTCAGGGCAAATGAAAAAGACATTGCTTACATGAGATATATATAGTAATTTCATGGAATTAATGGGTAAAAATAAAAATTCAAAATAAATTATTAATTAAATTAAATATTTAAAAAATTTTATGTGGGTTTTAAACTGGCTCATGCTTAAGTAATTGCATCTGGCTTTCATGCCATAAAATCAAGTGAAGCCACCCACGGGAGACTAAAGGATTTCCTGACAGCCATGCGAACACTAGTTCATGGTTAGGAAATAATTTCATCCATTTCCCAAACTGCACAGTTTTCTAGTGAAATGGGAAATTTATTTTGTGACTCTCTTCCATAAAAGGATAAAGTTCAATAACTTCAAATTTCTTCTGGAACCTTTATTGTTAGCAAATATGGTTTTTGTACCTCTTCTTTGAAATTCTTTTAAATTCAGATTAATTTTAACTAAAACCAGATATATATTTTGAGATACATAGGGGTTTTTTTTAAACTTGTATTCTGATCTTTATTTTTCTTCTTCCTTGTAGTTTCTTAATTTCATGGAAAAAAAAAAGAGGAAAAAAAAAGAAAACAAACACACTAAAGCTAAAATTTCAACCAGTCAAGAAAAAAATCCCCAAGTGCAGAAACATAAATTTGAAAAGTGCGTAGAATTTGTTATTTTGACATTTGGCTTAGGTGATCATTGTAAGTCACTTCCAGCTGCCACTGTTGTGGTGTAGCCTTGCCTAGTCTGTTCTGCTCTGGTCTAGTCCAGTTCATGTTGCAGAACACTGAGCCTGCTCCCAGCAGACGTGATGCACCTGCCTCAAAGGATCTTTGTGCAGGAGTTTGTCAGGGCTCGTTGAAAGAGCATTAAACTAGATTTGAAGAGGGAAGGGCTAGAACCAGCCTCACTAGAGGTAAGCCTGGACGCAGTACATCAAAATCTGAGGCCAGCTGTCAAGGTTCCTTGACAGGAACCTGTCTGCTCTGTCATGTGCTAGGTACACAGGAGCACATTTAAAACATCCCTTTACTAACATCCATAGCATCACCTCAGTGGAGCTACAGAGCGGAGATGCACATGGCAGCAGAGATGTAATGGCTAATTGTGTTAGAAACCACAGAAACAACTGAGAATTTTCACACAGGAATTAGGGCTTCTCCACCCAAATAGATGGTGGGATCAATAGCTCAGCTAAAGTGAACCTACGTAATGCATGGCAGCAGGATCAGCAAACAAGAGAAATTGAAATACACCATGCAACAGGAAAACTGTGATATAATCGCAATCACAAAAAGGTGGTGGGTGACTCAGGAAATTAGAGTGCTGCAACAGATGGCTACAAACTCCTCAGAAGATACATGGGGGTTGTTTCTTATACTAGGAAGTGTATTTACTGGTTTGAGCTTGGCAATGGTGAAAACAGTGTTAAGTGGTTAGAAGAGCTGAGATCAGCAGCTGGGATCAGCCAGCAAAGCGGATATCCTGGTTGGAGTCTGTTACCAAGCATCCAGCCAGCGTGAAGAGACAGATGGAATATTCTACAAGTATCTAATAGAAATCTAACTCTTGCCCTTGTGAGAGTTTCCAGCTTACCAAATATCTGCTGGAAATATAAAACACTTAGGAGGAAACAATCTCTATAGAAGATGCCTGGAGGGAACATTCCTGTGTGAGAGATACTTCCTGGCACAGCCAGTGAAAGGAAATCTATAGATAGAGCCCCCCTAGACCTGTTGTTTGGAAATAGATTTATAGGTGAAGTGATGACAGGAGGTTGTCTTGGGTGTAGAATTGACATGATTGAACTTCCAATGGCCAGAGAAGTAACAACCAGGATCAGCAGAACTGCTACCTTGGACTTCAGGTGAGCAAACTTTAGGCTATATAGTGACCTGGTTGATAAAGTCCTTTAGGAGGCAGTCCTCAATGGAAAAGCAGTGTAAGTTTGGACATTCTTCAGGAAGGAAGTCTTTCTACTTGGCCTCCAAAAATTGTCCTTGATATCTGTCTCTGGGAAGGACAAACTACTTGATGAGTTGTTTTTGTTTTGACTCCTGCTTGCAACTTCCAGTCTCTCAACTCACAATTCCCAACAAACAGCTCACTCAGCTGTTTTAATTCTTTACCCTGCCTTGTAAATGTCTTTAAGTCTTAAGGACTCAGGCTAAGGTCTGAAAAGAATAATCCTGACACCATGGCTTTTAGTATGGTGGATGAAATCTCAGTAGTTGATTTTTTCCTTTAAAATCTTTCCTTGTCTTCCTCAGTCTTTGATTTTCCATTAATGGAACACAAAAACATCCCTTTTCAATTAACATTTTGGAGTCAAGAGTAAAATCATCATTACAAACAAAGAATTTTTCACATTTAAAAAATAATAATTCTATTACAGGGGAAAAATTTGGAAAGTCTGTATTCAACCATACTGCTATAAGCAAGCCAAATTTTGGTATTTTAGTGAGGTCAGGTAGAGGAAATTTTTTTAACTGTTTTAAAAAAGAGAGACTCTTTCAAGATATATTAAAGTGCTAAAATGTGTATTGAAGGATGATGCTGGTAAAGAAAATCAGTTTATCTCAAATTTCACTTTATGGGTTTTTTTTATTTTTGGGGGGGGGGTGGTGGTGGGAGGCTGGTGTTTGACTTATGACCAGAGAAATAATAACATAATAAAGAATTTTAATGAATATTCATGGATATTTTATCACTGATTGGATAGTTTGTGCAGGCTGAAGAATCAAAAGCCAAGACTTGGCTGTTATTTCTCATGTCATTGACACAAATAGAATTAGTGCAGAGTGGTATTTTAGATACACTGTTTATCTGCATCTGTGATTGTTTATTAAATTAAATAAAAATGCATGATTTTTTTTAATCCAGACCATTGAAAATTAATTAAATAGCCATCAATATTGCTTTGTGACTTACCTTGCCATTGTTGAAGATCTCAGAAACAGCAGCATCTTGCTATTGCATTCAAGCTCCTAAAGCATATTGAAAAAAACTTTCAAAATTTCACTTACAAAACAATACTGAAAAAAGCAATTGATTTGTTGTGTAAAAACCACTTTGGTATTTTTTCAATTAGCATTTTGAAATTGCTTTCCAACAAACTGCTAAGAAAAAGTCTTAAACAATATAAGAACAATTCTTTGTGTTTGATATGTAAAATCAAAGTGACGTGGTTTGGCTGAGTAATTGCAAGAATTATTCCATTTTTTCTCACCAAACGCAAAACATTACCCATTATTTATTCAGTTTGCGGCGTTCAACATTGTCCTTCTCATCCATTAGGTGTTTGGAATTAAACTTCATAAAAATTACATTGTAGTTAGGTAACTTTCAATGCAACAAGTGACAGCATTGATGCCGTGAATCTGCGATGCGTTTCAAACGGTGAGAAAACCTGCAGTAGTCCATAACATGAGAGTAAACAAGACCTATGCTCAGTCTGACATTCTAGTAACTCTCTGTGGCCACAAGAGACCTTCTTTACAGCTTGGTAACCTAAACATTTGATTTCCTTCTGAAAACTGTGACTTGTGCCAGAAAATATGTTATCAGTCCTAGAAATTCAAAGCAAATTTGCTTGACTTCTATTTTCTAGGGGGACAACGCTAGAGAGCAGATCAGAGTTTGTGCCAACAACAAATGTTTTCAGCAGGGAATGAGATTTTTACAGTGTTTGGAAAAAAAAAAAAAGAAAATCAAAAGAGAAAAACCACTAAACCCAAACAATAGCAAAAGACACACACGCACAAGTAGAATATAATATTTTCTTGTATAGAAAATACAAGAACAGGAATGTAACAAATGAAATTTGACCACTGCTAAGGAGTCAACAAGATTTTTCATTCTTCACTACATCTGTAATAAATTAAGACAGAAGACATTTCTAAACATTTATTATACTGAAACTCTGTTTCCTTTTGTTCTGGTCCAGAATCTAAAAGCTGCATATGATTGGTAGGTTTCTTAATATAGATACAAAGTGTTAAAAATGTTGATTCTTTGTAAAGAAATTTCAATTAAGTTTCTATAAATTATTTTTCTGGCTTTAAATCACAAAGACATTTGAATTATTCTGAAATGTTTATGTTTGGACTTTTATTGACATTAACACTAGCAGCAGTAATTCTAGGAACTTGAAGTTTATAGAACTAAAAAATAACTACTGGATAAATAATTGTTTTTCAAATTCCAGTAGTAAGTTCATCTTTATATTAGCATTCCCAGGTATTATTCGAAGTCACAATGTCTTGAATTGAACTGTGGACTGAATCTAACTAGCATGTTTATTTTATCGTTAATCTTGTTGGTCATTTTATCACTTACTGTTCATTATAGCAACAGATAAATTGCAGAAATGCTTAATATTGTTAGTTCAGCTTGGCTGCATCTTTTAGTGATGGTAATTCTACCAAGCAGTTGAGAAAAATCAATGTCTGATGCATGATTTGTATTAAATTATGCTTGTTATATGATTGAATCAACACTACACAGAGTTTTCTCAAGTTAATTGATCAACTTCTACAAAATAGATTAATATGATACATCAAACTTAAGCTGAACTGTAGACCAGAACAGAACAAATGAGCGCTGAATAAAAGCCACACAGGTCCAAGTAATCGTTGTCTTTTTCTTAGATGGGGTTAGGATGTTACATTTTTGTCTTTTGAAGAAAATATCAAAATGCAAGTTTAAAGGATTGATTAGCTAGACAAATTCTGAATTACTCCACTGAAATGGGATTTTTTTTCTGTTTGATTTTCAAAATTTTACAATTCAGCAGAAAAATTCAGTGTGCATGTAATTAGTCCAGGGGCTCATTTAATTTTATGCCAGACAGTAAGCATAGTTTCACTGCTTTTTCATCCAAATGTGTTTAAGAGGAAGTTAACCACACCTCTCTTTCCATCTATTTGTAACTTGTACTTGTGAATTCCTGATCGATGCTCTGGGTCTGCTGCTTATCTAAGTCCTTCCTGTTTTGCCTATCAAAATGAGTCAGGTTAGTTTGAACATCATTTTATGAGAACTTTGATCAGAGCAAAGAAATCAGTAAAGATGTTTTTCTAAGGGAGGCTAATGGGAGAGGAAAGACTTAACTGTTCAGCCAGCTGTTAACCTTCCCTTTGACTAAGACTGATCATGGCTCATGTTTTGTTGTCCAGGCTGCAGACAGGTTGGGGGCAGGAGACATTCTTTCAGCTGATAGATAATGTTTCCTAGCAATCATAAATAATTTCTCTCAGGCTTCTTTCTGATTGCTGGTGTCTCTGTCTCAATTTATAGCAGGGCTGTGAAGACTTTTCGTGCCACAAAGAGGGATTCATCTCATCAACCTTTTGACATCTGCAATGCAAGCATTTACATTGAGTCGCTGATTTATCTACCCTGGGCCCACTTCTTAACCCACAGGGATAAATCATGAACTTCTGGGGCACATCTCTTTTGACCTATATTAGAAAATTACATTAGAATGAGACAAATTGCATATTGAAAATGCCTGATGCTGTTCTTGGAATATTTGGGGAGAAATAGCTGACAAGCTCTGAGGTTATTTTACAGAGGTAGGTATACTAGCACATATTTTTTCAGATTTCTTTCACTCTGTGTGACTATCATCTGATCTCAGACCTTGCTGGTTTAAAATGCTGAACCTCAGTTATAACTATGAAGATTCCTGTTCTGGGACCCACTGGTGGAAGGCTTTTATTACTCCAGCCTAAATTATACACATTCTATGTGTGCCAAAAACCAGGATGTGCAGAAGTCACTGGAAAAAAATAGGTTTGTTTGTTTTTTTCAACACGAGACAAAACATAATGAACAGAAGTCTAAAACAGGATGTTTTAGACTTTCAAGTCCATGAATCTTTCATGTCAAAATGTAGATAAATAAGAGACTGAATTCCTTGTTTTGGGTCTATAATCAGTTGGCAAACCCATTCCCTTGCAAACATTATGTGCAGTATGGAATTGTCTGACGTTTACATTTTTACGCTAAACATTTGACTAATTTTTTAGATTTTCTTTTTCATTGTCCAGTAATTTTGGAAAATAATTTAAAATCTGCAAGTAAATGTGGAATAGGTAGACTGTGCTGAGTGTCATATCTTCTTTATTATTGACTTTAATAATGACATTACAGGTGGAGCTCTAAGATACCCTCAAATTATTAGAAGTCAAGTTTTAAAGTTTGGCACACTAGAAGATATTACATGTAAAGCATGAATTGGGCTGTATAACACTCTGTGGGTCCTACTTCATGAATACTGTTTCAAACCATTTGTGTAAGTTTTTTCATGCTATAAAACTTTAAGAAAAATGTTATCCTTTGCCCTTATTCTGTTACTCCCACACTTAGAGGTTTAAAACACCCATTAAAGATTTTGATTTAAAAAATCACAGCAATGTAAAGGTAATGGATCCTCCCATCTTCCACAGATCACAGGCCTCACAAGCTTAATTACATCAAGGAGAGTAACATAAATTACACTATTTATTGATGTGTTGAGCCATATTCTTGATTGCCAAGTATTTTTTTAAGTTATATGCTGGTAGGGTATCAATCAAGCTCAGAAGACAGAGAATCTGAATGAATACTTTTCTCCTTTTCTTGGGCAGGGGTGGTGAGTATCCCTGATTAATTTAATCTACTGCATGAAATGTAAGCAAGAAACAGAGAAGTGGAGGAACAGATCTTTAATGTCTTGATAGTAGACTCCAAGATTTGAAGATCCAGAGTTCATGTATTTATTAGCTTAAAATGAAAATTAGTTCAGTGGTATTGGAATAGGGAGTGTCTGTCTGAATTACAAAGGCAAAACCTGTTTGTAGTTTGCAGACATTTACTCTGGAAATGCCTAGCAGCAATGCCACAAACTTAAAATAAGATCTGGGTTATATTTACAATTTGTTGGTGATCTAATAGGCGCCCTGGCTCTTACAAATCTTGTTTATAATGCAAAGATGATAAGATATAAGATAAGATATAAGATAATTAAGATAAATATTAGCTTCTGAATCATGAGACATGTTATATATATGGTATAAAGGTTTCAAGTTAAATATTTTTTACATTCCAAAATAAGTATAATTTAATAAATGTGTAAAAGTTAGTTGATTCCTGACAGGTCATTTCCCCCTGTGTTTTTGATCTGCTGGAAATTTCCATATTTTCCTCATTTCTTGTATATCAGATTGATATACTCAAGTGATGCACTCCAGTGAGGAGTAAAATTTTTATGGAAATCGTAGTACTTAATGTCTACAGTATTTTGAAAGTATAAAATTCTAGGTTCTTTTTTAAGTTCATGCACTAATTTTTATGCTTCCTGCGATTTCTATTATGTTGCAAAATCTATCCTGCCAGTCTGGTTTTGTTTTGGGGATCAGATGTTTAATGTACACTGAAGTGTTGTTTTACATTTTGTGTTCTGTGATTCATGATAATACTTGCCCTGAAACTGATATGATTTCTATGAGGTTAATGTAGCAGTAGATTGATGAATAATGAAGTAAGATTTAATCTGTCTAAAAGCTAATTAGATGAAAGTTAAACAGATTTTAACAGCTTCTTGAGCTAGTTTTTGTGTTAATTCACACATTATTCAAAGTATACCAGTGATGTGCAGTAAAAGCACAACTATTTCTCTTCAATTCAACTTTTGAAATAAGAAACAAAGCAACATGGTCTCAGATATTAGGTAAATTTTCATATTATTTTCCTTCATACATTAGATTTGTTTAATATGTTTCAAATATACATTATCTATAACGCTATAAAATATCATGCATATATTTTTAATTTGTATATTTATAAGAAGAGCAAGATGTAGAAAAAACATTATTCTAACTGTAATGTGTTAATTAGGAGAATGTTAATTCTATTTTTAGAAATGTAGTTTAATGTTTTGGCAAAGATATGACAATATTTTCAAATACTTATATTAAATCGTTTTCAAATGACATGGTTTAAAAATATTTCTTCTAGGTATGTTGAAAAAATTTTACCTATACTGAATATTTTTGTGTATTGTTGTTTGACCTCTGATACATCAACATATGCTCAGTTTGTTCTTAATTTTCGTCCCTCAGACACAGAACTAGTGATTAATATCTCTTGCGTTACCTCAGTAGTTAATGAAAAACATTGTGTGTTCCTTTGACTACACAGAGTGCAAAATCACACAAAAAAAATCAGAGGTGAGCCCCTTATGAACACTTCTAATTGCTTAGGCACAGTTTGAAAAGCTGAAGTAATTTGCCATTAAAATAATGAATAGCATAAACTGTAATTTTTCATAGTAATTAACTTGTGTCAGCACCATTATTTTTCATTAATTATAAATGAAAAAGAATGAAAGATCACCTGCAGGAACAGATGTGTGAAATTGTCTCTGAGGTTCCGTTGCAGACTTTTTCTATTCTTCACTCCAACAAATTATACTGAGAGTGGGATCCAGACATACAAGAATGTAGATGGTAGAGACTATCCAGTAGAAATTAACCAAAAGGACATTTAATAAGGTTGTTGTCTGTGAAGACTGATATTTTAATGAAAAATGCAACTATTAATGACAAAACAAAGCAAAAAAAAACCTGCAAACGATTTGAAAAATTTTGTCTCCTACAGCTATAAGAAGTCATGAAAAACAATCTGACAGTAAAACTAACCTGGTTTTATTTTTGTTTTTTGTTATAAATTGAAAAGTCTATTTGCATAACTTGGAGCTTCATGTCTCAACATATTTAAAGACTGTTTTAGGAAATATTCATTACCATTTCAAATGTTGTGGAGGTTTTCTTTTTTCTTTTTTTTTTTGGTTTTCAAGGAGGTTGATGGTGATGATGAAGGAAAAATAATTTTGCTTATCTTTAGATGTTTCTGGTGTTGTTGATATATTTTCTACACATCTCTTACATTTACAGAATACACAGCTGAAAAAGTCCATTTTGATTTCTATGAGGTCCTGC
>NW_005054643.1:40108-48954 GCF_000277835.1 Geospiza fortis | reverse complement strand
CTTTTAAAAGAACATACAAACTTCAGTCTTGTGTATATCATTGCAGCCACAGCTCTCTCCATATGGAGCACCAGGCACAATCTTCCCAGGCATTTTCCTGGGGAGGGTTGTGAGAAGATCAGAGAAAAGGATGATAAACCATTTTTATCTCCACTTGCTGCGCCTGTTGTTGTGCACATGTTGAATGTGTTATGGAGATTTGTTTACAAAAGGGTGATTCCTTAATTGGACACTGGTGATGGTGTTTGAATTTGACCATTCTGGACCGTCTGCAAGGGCCATGGTTGTTTTTTTTTTATTAGTATAGTACAGTAGTATAGTATAGAATAATAAAACGATTGAACAGCCTTCCAGAATCATGGAGTCAATGCTAATTATTACCCTGTTGGGACCGCCTTGCTATGATACACCTTCACCTAAAGCCCCTCATCTATTACATTACCAAACTACAGACATCTACTAAGCTATAGTATTGATAAAATGAGACCTTTTCTAATTGGGATAGAATGATAAAAAGATTTATGTTGTAAGTATCCTGTGTAGGTTCAATTCTCTGCAAAAACTGGAGTTTCCTCCAAAGTTGGAGCATTATGGTCTAGATTTCATCCAGCTGAATCGTGGATACCTCCAAGAATAAACAAGTATAAAATAAACATAAATAGATGGCAGATTTTGCATTGTAGAGGACATTTGCTGTACAATTTGTATTGTCATTGAGTTGGATATTTTTCTTACCTTAAATTTCATATATTTATTTCATGAATCCTATATATAGGAAGTATAATAATTATTTTACATATGTTTTCCTTATATTTAACTCCTGTTATTTTGTTTTTCCTCCACGGGTTTGAAATAAAAAAGGTCAATAATGTTATTAACTGGAATGCATTAAAAAATCCTGAATGTATGTTTGAAAATGGAGTCAAGTCATGTCAGGAGATTTACAGTAAGAATTGCACGCAATGTTCAACATAAATTTTCCCAATTTGTCCTTTCTTAGCTGTCTGCCCTTTTTAGAGGTAGGAGTCTTATGAAACTTTTCATAATTAGGGAAAATTTTAGAGTTTAAACTATTTAGATTATGCTCATGAAGAAATAACAGTTGCTTATTTAAAATGTGAATAAGAAGAATTAATAAGAAATAATCCAAAAACAAAGATGAAAAGGGTTGTGAGAATGAAAAATAGCATCAATATGTCATTATTTGACTTTTCCATAAGGTGAAATCAACTCTTTTGCTTTTGTTGCTTCAGTTTCTGACTGGTTAACGTTTTATTTCCCAGTTACAGCAAACTGGGAAATTTGCTGTATTTCCCTGGCTTTGCATTGCATAACTCCAACCAGCAGACATCTTTGGATAGGAAATACAAATTCTTTCATTCCCAAGTTGCCATCAGTGGGAGAATATATGGGGTTTTGCTGCAGAAAACCAGCACATTGACTAAAACTCTCAGAGGAGTGAGGTAGGGAGCACTGATGCGAAAGGTGTGACAAGCAGCTTCTCTTGCAGAGCTTCTCTCTGCTGTTATGATAATTTTCCATCCTGCTGACAAATTATGTACCACCAGCTGACCTCTGAGTAGCCATGGACTCCTTCCCTCAGTTTGTGTACTGCTGAGTTTAAAATGGTTGTAGCAGCACAGTTTGATCTTCTGCTTCCTCTAGAAACCAGCACCATTCTGCTCCCTTCTCCAAGTTTCCAAACATTTCTGAACAGCAAAAAGAGGCTGGATCCCTCTTAACCTTTTGTTACATACAGTTGAATCCCATTTTGTGACAATGAACATGTATTTCCATACAATAAGACATAGATTACAGCGGAAAACAAACTTTTTTATTGAACAGATGTGTGTAAAGTATGCTTTTAATGATCAAAGTAAGGAAAAGAAACTTTTACTTTCTAAAAATAACCCGAATGATCTTGCAACAAAATGACTCAGAAATGCAGAGGAACTGAAAACAAATATAGTTTTAAACCCAATTATCTTACATATTTGCTTTTCTTGACAGATCATTTGCAGAGAGTAGCTGGAGAACAATAGCTTGCTGCTGCTTTTAATGTGGTACATGATTTTTAAACTTCAGAACAGAAGGAACAGGTTGTTTTCAGTGTTTTGAGTCCATACAGATCATGTAAGATTTTTCAGGTCAGTATGTAATCAAACTGAGAATATTGAATCATATTTTAAGATTTTATATTTTATAAAGCAATAAAAAATGTGAGAAACCAGCGATTCGTTAGATCTTTTTTATCATATGTACTACAGCTTTTCCCAATATTTTCTCTGCCAATCTTTATTTGAGTTAATATTTGGTAAGTAAACCACATATTTTTGTTTGTATATTTGTTCCTTACTAGTAGTTCCAAGAATAAAAAAATTTTTCAGGGTACAAAAAAATAGAGGTATATTTCACATCATTCAATACCAGAATGATGATGTGACTCTAACCTAAATTAAGCAGTTTTGTTGCATACATCTCCAGTATTCTGGTAGATAATATATTTTTTTCTTGAAAACAAGCAATATTATTGTAAAATCACGTATGCATTAAATAAATTTACTACAAGGAAACTAGGACGGCATAGGGCATCTATTTCTATAATTGCTCAAGCCCCAAATGCAGATGAAAGCAGACAGAATTCTTACATTAAAAAGCTGTGAGAGAGGTAAATGAATCAGCACTAAAATCACAAAGGATTACACTGACATTATGACATTATTATATGTTAAATAAGGATAAGTGTCAGAAAATGGCAACAATTAAAATCTCCATTAAGTTGTATATATATTTTGAACAGTGTTATTCAGAATTTAAATATTTAATTTGACCTAATGTTTCAAGTTCTGTAGTCTACATCCACATACTCAGCTATTAGTTGCTTATGTTTGTTTAGAACCAGGATTATCAACTGCTACACACCCTTATTAAGTCAGAAATGCTTTGGAAAGAGGACAAAAAATACTTTTTTATTTACAGTCAAGTTATGGCTTTCATAAATTCTTAGGGAGAGGAGGGCTCTAGTGTCATGTACATAGCCCAACAGCTTCAATCAAGACATGTAAAGGCGCTTCATAATCCTTTTATCAATTATATTGACATATTCTAATTCCCTTATTTGAATTAATTTATTCCAAAGTCTATTTTCAATATGTTGCAATAAAAGAATATGCAGAATATGGAAAAGACACAAATTCACATGTTTATTGTGAGGCATCCTCTGGTTTTGCAACACGTCTAGTGATCATTTTTCTTTCAACAAAACCAGTGCAAAAACGTTTTGAATGCAATCAAAGTATAACTACAATATTTTTATTTTCAACAGAGAATTCTTCCACTTGTTATGGAAAATGTAATTTACTGCCACTTGTATCAAATTTTGTTGTGAAACACAGAGTACTTATAATACTGCACCTTGAGTTTTGATAATAGATCTTGTAAGAATAAGATTGAAGCTACTAAGATGATGTTAGAGTTTACACTGAAGTCTGTGTTTTTATAGTGCTGTGGAATGTCCAGAATTAAATGGAAGAGTTACAATTATTGATTTATAAAAAAATAGTTTTACTTTATTTGGACAAATGGCACTTATTAATAGTCTTCATTATAAAGCCCAAAGAGCCATTATGATGTATTATTTGTAGCACAAATAAGCCACTCAAACTGAATTTGCCCAGCAAGCCCGCACTACCACTTAAGCTGCAACATTCTAGTTTTACAGTTTTTTTTTTAAACAGGTATCTAATAAAAAGGACCCCTTCCTACACACTGCATATTCTTATGGTGGAAAGGCTCGTAGCTTTCTATGGGCCTGATAGATGAACCTACAAGAAGAACCAATGCTAAGTAAAGAAGTCCAAACCAAATGTAAATTATTTTTCTAATTATCCAAATTCTAGGGCTAAGAAATTAGCATAATGTCTTTGCCTGAGTAAGAAGTCTTGGCATAGAGAAAAGGAATCCACAATGGTAAAAGGAGATGCCTGAAATGTTCAAAAATGTGAAAAATGTACAAGATTGTGATGTGCACCTTTCAAGGTGATTTCCAGGAATAAACTTTTAGGAAAACTATGATAAAAGAAATTGGAGTAAGTTTACTATGTTATCAGAAAATCTACTTCAAAAGAGTCAGGAAACAAATATCAATATTTAGGAAGACATCAGAATTATCAGGATCATTCTGAAGGCACATTTTGAAAAACGACTGATATGACATAGTTAAATAAAAATACCTATTTCAATTACAAAAATATTCTGAAACCCCCATGAAATCAAAAAAAGTATTTTCAAAGACCATGAACCGTTCCACAATGTATCTCACACTGGTAAATTAAGGTTTAATCCTTGAAAGGAGTGAAGTGAGAATAAAATCTGGACTACAAATCCAAGGGGGAGAATTAAGTGTCTGACTCATATCTGATATTAATTCAAGATTGTGAAAGGGACAAATAGTTTCCATAGATATAAAAAAAAATTGTAAATTACCTGAAATCAATGTCTATCTATATACTACTGATTTTATGAAAATACTAATAATCTGACCACCATAAGGCATACTGAAAGTTGATAAGACATTTGTTGACTTGAAGGTACTACTCAAAAAAACCTCAGTCTGTGAAGCTATAACCAGATTGAACAAATACAGCTATTTTTAGGCAACCACATGCTGTTCAGTAGATTTTTGGAAGTTTAACATTCTTAAAAACTCAGTATTAAAATTTCAGTAACAGTAAGAACATGAAAAAATGAAGAGATATTCATCCAGTCCAGTAAAGAAAAGCAGTAAATGCTGTGAAATCCCTGTTATCTGCCTATATAGTCTTGGAGTTATTTGCTAAAAAAGATCCAGAAATTTTCAATCTCTTTGAATGCAATTTCTATTTTGTTTGAATTAATCTTCCACACAATCCTTGTAATACAAACAGTACCACTTAAAAAAAACACTACTCCAGACTTAGTGATAGAAACATTAAAAGAAACAAGAGAAGAAGTGCCATGGAAGGAAAAATATGTAAAAACCCAGGAAGATGGTCAAAACAGTAATTTCCAGTGCTTCTGTGTGTTTTTTAGAAGTACTGCTCTGCCCTGATTGTCTTATATCATTACTTGATACTCCTTCGCTTATCTACTTATGTTTAATTATTTAGCATCTAATTGAAATATACTGTTTTCTCTCATACATCCCTCTAGGTTCTTGTAGTACTTAGGATTTTTTTTTTTCCCAAGCTTCTTTTTAATCCTTAATCTGGGGATTAGCAGAATGGAAGCTTTTCTGCTTTCAGAGTCTGTGGTTATTCGTAATTCAGCCTAAAAATCTTACCAAAAGGTAGTGTAAAAGTAATGAGCTAAAACATGACGCACAAGCTCTGTGGAACAGGAAATGAAGGAAACATAAGGAAAGATCTTTCATCTGAAAGATGGGTCTCTAAAAGCCCCACAAACCTGGTCATAAAAATGATCTTCCAGCAGATCCCTGTATCAGGAAAGGAAGAGGAAAATAGACTATTGTGAGTCCCATGGGGGCTTCTGGACCGTGCAAGACTTCTTTCCTGTGTGTTATGAGGAAATTGTGAAATGGAGCAGCGTATGTTATAGGATGTTTATGGGAAGGGCCACAGCTGACAAAAAGGAGGAATCAAGGTTGATCAGGGAGGAAATAGGATGGAGTAGATTTAAAAGAGGTCTGCCTTGTGAGCAAACACACTGCTGTGAGATCTGCTCGTTTGTCCAAGTCCTTTGCTATGTCACTGCAGTGCGCCCTATCTTCAATTTAACCTCACCACTTTGTTTGGTTTCTATGTGAGTCTGCTCAGCTGTAAGTGTGGTTTTGTGAGTGGATTTCATCTGGATCAGTCGGCAAGAAGGAAAGAAGCTGCACTTTTCAGGTGTCAGGATTTGAGTTGGGGTCTGTTTAAGGGGTGATTCAACACTGTTAATAGACAGAATGAGTCATTGTGCACATCTGTGTGTGTGTGAATAAAAAGAGCAAAGGTGTGCATGTTTTTAAGTAGGAAAAGCCAGTCCTCACCAGAAAGAGGAGAAGGAACTTGTCCAAAATCCTTGTGTTTGGGTTTCTCCAAGGGCTGGTCAAAATATTGCTCTACACATATTTGTGTAATGTGTGACACCTTTGGGACAGCTGCTCAGCCTCACACAGCAGAGCAGCATTGAGAAGAGCTCATGCTCCAACCTAGCATCCTTTGGAGCAGCTGTCCTTAAACCTTGATTTTTCAGCTTCTCTAGGAAGCAGATTTCTTCTACCTCACATCTCTGTACAGATTTCACACTGAGTACCTTACTTCATAACTTTACATAAAACCATAGAGAAATACCTTTTTTTTTTTAATTTACCTTTTTTGTTTTAGAACAAAACAGCTTCCCTACCTCTGTGTAGAAGTTTGTCGCTTTTTATGCCTGTAATCATAAGAAACAGTGGTAAAAATTTTGGAATAGCACTCTGAGATAATATCAAGATTTCACTTCAAAAATTTCATTAATGGAATTCCCATTAATAATTGTTTTTTAAGACCAATTAAACTAATTTTAATTCCTTCTAGCTCTTCTTCTCCAAACCCTTAAACACAGTATGGAAAGTACTGAGTTGACTTTAAATTATTCCACTTTAATTATTCCTGTTTGAGAATGTCTCTAGTACTGATGTAGTAACAAAACTCTATCATAAAAATATGTTAATACATATTCTTGGGTTTTTTAAAAAAGAACAAAAATTGATTTTTGTCAGAATCTTATATTCTATTGCATCCTGATTAATGATTCCCATTTGTTCTACCATAGTTATGTCATATTATTGTCTTCTCAATCTGATATACTCTCTTTTGATTCTGATTTTTGTCTTTAATGGTTCTAAATTTTCATTTTAGCTTCTCTAATTTTCAAAATAAATATTCATTTACTGCTATAATCATACATAGCAGTCCATTTTTGATAACTGCATTTTCTCATGCAAATTGAGTGTTTCCAAGTAGGAATAAAACCAGATTTTTTTTACATTATTTTAGACTATATTTTAAATTGCTAAAATCTATAAAAAATTGTTTAACTGAAAATGCAATTTTCAGTCCTCAACCAAGTTCCACCATCTTTCTCCGAAGCCACCCCGTTTGGGCTGCATCAGTTTTGTCTGTGTGAGTAACATCTTTACTTGCCACTTGTGAAAAAGAAAGAAACAATCAAAACTAGGAAGCAAGACTTTTTTCAAATTATTTTTAAGACAATTAGTAGAATAAAATTTGGTTACAAATATGGGATAAAAAAAGCTTTTATAAGCATTCAGTGCTAACCTGTGTGTTCTGAATGCTTTTCTCAATAGTTCTTGGTTTTATCAATATAGTTGCCATTTCACCCCCTGGTGAACTGGCCTGTCCATGAGTAGAGATACCAAAACCCCATCTGAAGTCCTGACCACTCTGCTGGATTATTTACAATTTATTTAGGAACTACTGTGTAATTATTTCATCTTAATTTGACCCATTGGTTTCCAAATGTAACACTTATAATTGCGAGACTACCTTTCAGACTGTTGATTTCCTAACAAGATTTTTTTGCTTGTGGACTATTAACATGTTACTTTTAAATTATCACAGTGAAGAGGACTGTGTTTTAGTCCTCTTTAAATACAAATAAGGATATCTACATACATCTTGTAAAAAGTACACACAAAGAATTTAAAAGTGCCTGTTTAAAAGGAACAAAATTGAGTCGCTGCAGTATGGGTGTGTGCATATATGGGTGTGCGTTTGTGTCTGTATGTTATTTTCATTAAATGAGCTTATTAATTCCTAGGAAAGTTATTTCTCCTAAAAAATAGATCTCCATGACAGCCATATATGGAAATGACAACAACAAAATAACTTTTAGCAAAGCCTGGAATACCTCAGGAAGCTCAACTTCATGGTGAGAAATTTTCTACTTTTATACAGACCTATAGGAACCTTAAAGAAATTACTCTTTACAGCCTCAGTAGTCTTCACAAGTTCTGTATTGTAGAAGCATGACACATTTTAATGAACTAGTCTTCAAAGCAGATAATAGGCTTCATAGAGAATACTAATCAATATGTACATTTTGACTGTAACCATTGCCAAAGGACTCTTTGTGAGAGCAGCCTTGCCTCTATTAGGAAAAAAGTTTTTTAAAAATTGAAATGTCAAATCTGAGTAGACAGTGTATGTTCATTATCTAGTATTGCAATTTTCCCTTCTAGGGTAGGGAACCAATTTATTTTTACCAAAGTTCAACTCAGAAGTTTTATACCTACATGACTAAGCAACTGATAGAAGCAATTAGAGGAAAAAGTTGCACAGGCAACAACGATCTAAAAAGCAGAGAGCAGAGAAAATAACTGGACACAAGGAGAGAAGAAAAGAGAAGGCAAAAAATGAGTAAAATTGCAATTTCTTAAGAACTCAAGGAAGGGAATTCAGTCCTAGAGAGGAAAATATTTGTATGCAGACAAAAGGATAGCCTCTATTCTCAATTGCCTATGGTTAAACTGGCAGAAACATATGGAGCATATCTCAGAATGTCCTTCTAGAGCATCTGCTGCAGATGCTCCAGAAGGAGCATCTGTAGCTTCTCAATAGGTTCTTGTAGATGAGCCAAGTCCAGGACAAAAATTTCCAATATGCAGTTAGTTCCCCACTTCCAGCAAAGCCACGCATATATACACAAGACTTCATTTATACAGCTGTACAGGGCGTTCCAAACCAGGATTTTGTTCTGCTATTATTATTTAAAATATTTTATTATTATTGTTTTCCTAAAAAATCATTAGCTAATAAAGAAAAACTATTTTAATAATAAAGTCTCTAAGCAGGAATTTGAAT
>NW_005054643.1:16805-40096 GCF_000277835.1 Geospiza fortis | reverse complement strand
ATTGAATTCTTCTCCCAGTCAAGGAAACAAATGAAATTTTATTTGATTTGCCTTTTTGACAACAACAAATGAAGGAACAAACAAGCAAACAAAAACAAAATAGAGGGGGGAAATACCAGAAAATAAGTAACATTTTTTGTTATTTGGAATAATAATGCTACTACTACGAGATGAAATGGAAAATCCTGTAAAATATTCAACACCAACTTTAACTGCTAATTCAGCATCAAATTTTAATTGGAGCATAGATATATAGTTAGCAGCTGAATGAGGTCAGACCTTCCTCCAGAGAAGCTTTAAAATAACTCCTTTAAATTCATCTAGTTGTCCAACTGCACAGGAAAATACTAATTCTATTCCCTATTCTATAAAGCAAGAAAAATTGCTAATTACCAAAACTCACAAATGAAAAAATGGTAAAGAGCTAGGAGAATAAAAAACAAAAAGGTATAAAGAAAACATAGGGAAAAAAAAGACACTGATTTTTGGGTTTGTTTTTTTTTTTTTTAACAATAATGGGTTAGTAACACACGCTTGCTGATAACTTGGTACTTCGTATTTGAACTTGTATAAATCAACAGATATTACCATTGCAGGAGTTTCCATGGCACACTATGCCAGGTTGAGATCAGTATAGTTTCATATTTTCTAGGTGCCAAGCAATGTTAGCATTTTGCCACTGCAAAGAGGGGTTTGTAAAAAGTCACAATGCAAAAGCACAACAAGTGATGGGCAGATTGTGGTCAATGAATCTGTAGATGCTCTGGTACACAAATTAAATGTCTCTTTCCTGTCAGCAATCTGGTAATTTTGAAATACCAGGCTTGACAACTATTTCACTGCTATCCACTTTCACACGGAATAAATCATTCTCAAGCAATCCTTGAAACATATCCAAGTAAAATTCTTTTTGTTCGGTATCTATCTAACCTTCAAATTCCCCACAGAAAACTACTCTACTGCTTTAGATAATCAATATGTAATTCAACGGAAATATAAAGCTAGGGGCAACGCATGATGTAATTGAATTAAATACCTCAAGGACACAACCTCCGTTTTCAAAACCTTCTTTGTATCTATAAGGAACTTCAGCCTGCAATACTGGAGCGTTACAGACTTCAGAACTCTTAACAAACAATTCAGGTTAGTGGTACCGCTGCAGAAAATACGGGAGCCTCAATTGCAGTGGGCACTGGCTACAACACAAATAAGTCTCATCTGTGCTCGTGATCCGCATTTCTGTGGAAGAAAAACATTAAGTGGTGTTTGTATCCTTGACACAATATAAAGTGAAATTAAGATAAGCTTCTCTGTGGGTGAGTGTAACAAGAGAATTGAAATTAAACAGGATTTCATACAACTGGAGATGCAGTAAGGTAGCTAAACATTAAAACCATGATCAGTTTGGCTTAAGAGGAAAGATAACACATGCATTCCACAGCTTTTATTTGTGTATGCCTATTTAAAGACCCTTTTCTTCTCGCTTTTTCTGGTGTCAGTAAGGTGCCTTGGAATATAATCCCCCTAATTTAGGCAGATGAAATTTAGGTAAACACGTCTGTCCTAGTTACCAGCTGCACTACTGCCCTCTGCCAGTTAGGGACAACAGTAGCGTTTATTTGAACTACACCAAAAAATCACAACTCCATTCAAATTTATAAAATATTCCATTAAGTTGGAAAAGGGTAAAGATTCTAAAGTATAGGAAATGACGAATATATAAATTAATAACTAATTAGTTATAGCATGGCAGAATATACCAAACACAATGTCTTTGTCTCCCTTTTCCGTGTAAAAGGACTGTGGTGACGCAAAGGAACTTTTTCGTGCCTGTGGCTGGGCAGAAGTATGCCACAACATATGCACCCAAGGAAAACCACCATCTCCCACACAGTCCAGGCACAGATGCACGAGACATAATTGCAGCCACAGGGAACAGAAGGAAGAGCTGTGACTCATAGCTCTCCACAGCTGCCAAACCCTGGTCCCACAGGCTTCCCATGCCTGGGGCGTGTTGGCAGGCAGTCAGAAAGGAACAGACTCGCCTAGAAAACCACCAGTGCGAGCAGCTGGAGGACCAAGCAACCAAGCATGGGGTACAGAAGTAACCTGAGCTTATCTAAATCGTATCAGGAGCCACTTCCTTCCTGAATCAATGAAGTCTGAAGGGGCAGATCACATGCTGTCTGCAAACATTCCCCTGTGCTTCCATGGGCAACGTCTGGATGGTTCATGTTATCACCCCTGGGTATTAGTTTGTCTCCATCCCCTTAAAGGCACCTGATCTTCAGGGATGAGATTGCCGTGGCTGACTCCACCTTGCCCTGCTCCAGCCACTCTGACATGAAAAGAGCTGTTCTTGAGGGCAGTAAGTCACAGTAATCTTGCTATTTGGTGATTATGTAATAAAAAAGGCAAAAAGAAAAATTCATCACTCTATCCTGATTGTGAAAAGGAAACATTTTACTGTGCCCTGAAGCAGAAATAATCTTCAAAAATAATGATGTAAAAATGCCTTTCATGTAGATGGAACAGAGGTGTTTCACAGTCTTTGCACCTTCCATGGAAGTAACAAGATTTTAAGAGAGATTCTCCCTCTTCCTTTTGTGGCAGGAACAAATTTTAACAGCTGTGGAAATGTGTATTTCTTTTTCAGTCAGATTCTAAAGTAGGTACCAAAATGAATGCAACCTAGAGACCTCTCTCCTTCTAAATTTAGAATTCCATAGCTGAGCATAGCATTCAGATTTCTATTGGTGCAATTTCTGGCCATGATAATTTTCTTTTAATACTTGAAATATAATTATTCCCTCATAAATTTCTCAAATCAGTTTTACAAAGTATAATCTGCAGATGCTAAAACCATCATATTTTTTGAAAAAGCAGAACAGGTTTTCTATCAAATATAGTACTACTCCAGATGTACTACAATGTTTTTTGTGTCCCTGTGTCCAGATATCATTTTTATCACAGGTCTCATTGTCAAGCAAAATTGAGGACCAGTGCAGAGCCATACAGAATATTAACTGCATCTGTAGAGGAATTAAAGAAGGAATCATTAGAAGACTCAGCCAGTAACAAGGAAAAAAAATTTTAATAAGTGTATGGCACTATATATGAGCAACTGGTGAAGTACTTGTGTGTAGTTAATGGATTTTTAAAGCCATGGATATTTCCTTTTTTTTCTATTTGATGAACTTAGCAGACCATTTTGATTAATGGAAAATCTATTACTTGTAGGACAAGGGAACAACTGACTTTCCAACACAGCTGCTGTGCCCATGCTAAGTCTATTTGAATATCAAAAATACAATAGCAACATAATAAATCTTTGTAATAATCTTCTCCTGAACTTTCCAGAAGTTATCTCAATGCACCATACAATTTGCAGGTTAGGCTGGCTAGCCAGTTTCAATAAACTGGTCACAATGTGTTGTTAACAGCCAACATCTAAAGAATATGTACTGAAAACCGTGATTAGAGTCAGAGTTGTTAAATGCTCATGTGAGACTACATTAAAAAGTGCAAATAAGGAAACTTGATGCTAATGGCCATCATGTTGAAGACCCCAATAAATTTAAATGAGTTTCACAGGAAAAATTTGGTAGACTTTTTCAAGCAAGGTATGGGTAAGGAGCGCTCAATATGGTTACTTGCACTACATGGAAGACAAATAAAATATCAATTCTAATAAGAAAAACTCTGCAATAGTATGAGAGCTGTGTCAATATGGCAAGGAATTACAAATCCATTTGGTCGCAATGGGATCATTCAGTTTACATACACTGCTTGAGATTGGTTATAGAGGCTGTCACTATTGCTGGAGGAGAGTAAGGAAGTGGCGCCAGTACATGCCATTATCCCCATGCTACCTGCCATTCAGAGGTAATCATATGCCCACTCCAAAGATGTTTGAGCTTCATTACACTCATGCATCTCCTGTTGAAGATAACGGGTAACATTTACAGGTAGTACAACCTCTTTGTTCAAGTGAAATCGTTCCAGGAGAAGAATGGAAAATCAACAAGCATATTTGGGAGGAAAATGGGTTTCTATCAACATATTGACATCGTTATTGTTCTTGATGAAAGGGTTCACTTCAGAGTCATTAAAAGCCCTTCCTACAAATACATCTAAAACATAGTTGCAGTGAAATCAAAACAAACCCTGTGTTTTCACAAAATTCTACAAGTGATTATATACACTTAGTGTGAATCTGTGGCTTAAACATAAACAATTAAAGCCATTTCAGATCCCTACAAATGTCATGGCTATATGTTGCAGACATCTTTTATGAAAAATCCTTTTAGGATTTTCCTCCTGAGAAGCTGAGAGGCCTCTGGGACAAAATGTAAACATTGATTATCTGCTGCTATGGAATGTAACAGGTGGATCTTTGATAGGCCCATCTTGGATGTTGGTAATTAATGGCCAATCACAGCCCATCTGGCTCAGACAGAGAGCCGAGCCACAAACCTTTGTTATCGTTGTTTTCTATTATATTCCTAGCTAGCCTTCTGATGAAATCCTTTTCTTCTATTCTTTTAGTATAGTTTTAATGTAATACATATCATAAAATAATAAATCAAGCCTTCTGAAACGTGGAGTCAGATCCTCGTCTCTTCCCCAATCCAAGAACCCCTGTGAACACCGTGGCAGCTATATGTTAGAACAGACAAAAAAAGTATAATCCCATCCCCACAGACGTCTGACAATTGAGAATATCCGGCTTCTTATGCTAAGACAGTTGAAGATGACTCAAAGTGTTTGCAGGGAACAGTTTAAAAGTGCAAAGATATGCATTTTCATAAATGTTGTGTTCCAGGGTCAGCAGAGATGGACTGGCCTACTGACGTTTAAGAATGGTCTGAAAGGAAGAAGGGGCACTAACTGGTAGGGCAGAATTATCCCCAAGGGCCTGTGACCTAAATGCTGTTCAACTACACGTGCTGGTTAGCTCCTGAGCAAAGTGAGTGCTCAGAGTTTCCTTTTTAACTCTTGAAGAATCATTTAAAGATGAAATAGAGGAGCAGCATGAACTGGAAAATTACACCTATGATTTTCTACGTGATCTTCTTTTAATAGTAAATTGCAAGGTATCAGAAATCTGTTTGTATTTCTTGATGTTCCAGCAGCTGCTGCTACTTGAGCACAGACAGAATTTCTTTAAAAAGTGATTGCAGAAAATTCACTCAACAAAAATGATGGTGAGGGTTATGATGGTATTTGCCCCAGGTTTTATTTTACCCCCTAAATGATCCAGTTATCTAGCTCACAGATTTGTAATTATCTTATTTCCCCAGAAACAACAAGCTTTTCAAGGCTGTACAGCTACATTTACCAGTAATTCTCAGATGAGGGACTGCCACCGTTTTGCTGCCACATAAATGGATATCTATTCGTATTGAAAGATTTATTTTAAATTTCTTTTCCTGCCAAACAACTGACTTTGTATGTTCTCTTCCCTCCTGCACTGAAAATGATGGATTTGCCAAAATTCATGATCAAAAATCTACAGATCAAAGTGCAAATAAGCAGTTTGGGATGTGACAAAAAATATAGAGATCCTTAGTAAAAATTCCCTTATAGATGACAGTTGAAGTTAAGATTTCCCATTCATTTATAAAATAAAAATAACCCTAAAACAACAAACTTATTTGTTGAATTCATACAGGCAGGAATTTTAGATATTATAAATTGACCTGCATGTGTTCTAGGCACTGGAAATACATCAGCCATATTTCGTGGCATGCAAAGTACTGGTGATTTTCATTGTCAAAGAAAATTCTTTTATTCATGGCTTTTTCATACAATATTAAAAAGTTATACTCAAAGCAACAGACCTCAGATTCAATATACTTTTAGAAAACTAATCTCCTTAAATTCAGAATTTAAATACCTGACATTTTAAACCCAGTAATGTTTACTTGACAGCATAAAATCATTTAACCATTTATATAAAATAGAGGCCTTAAGGAAATCTCACTCTTACTAATGACTTGGAATTTTTTCAAATATATAAATTCCTTATTGAGATGCCTGGAATATGAGTCTTTAGAAAAAGGCAGATAATTCATTGTTAGCTGAGATTTTGTAGACCACTTGCAGAGTAAATTGCATAATAATTTGTAATAATTGTAGTACAATTTGAATTTTTTGGAGATAAATTTAAAGTTCCTGGCATTTATAAATATTGTTTAAATTATTGAATAATGCATGACACAACTCACATGCATATTTACAATGAAAGAACTGAGGTTACAGTCACACAAATCTTAATATCCACCCAAAACTTTTCCATTACATAAAAATGCTACATTTTCTATCACATGTTTCTTAAAGCTCAAAATGTTTTATGTGATGTCTTCACAAAGCCTTAAAAATCATTCATGTGTAGCATCTGAGACACAAGCATGTACTTATACAATCAGCAGAGAAAAGATCACCTGAGGAGGTTGCTTTGCCTGAGCAGGCTCAGCAAAGATGATGGTGTTATCCTGATATTATAGTGACATAATAAAGAATTAGCTAAATAAAAACCCATTCTAGTTAGTCACATAATATTTTGGGGAAAAAAGGGGAATATGATCTGATTAACATAAAATATGATAATAATTTAATATTAATGCATTTATTTCTGAAGCTAGGGCAAAATAGAGGGCTTCCTTGAATGGTTCAAAATTCCTATGTGTAAATTCCCACATCAGAAAGCTTACAAACTCTGCAATATGACCTCCTGAATCACAATTTTTCTTCCTAGAATAAATATGCTATTACAGTTCTTCAATATGGTATTGAAGAACTGAGCAGCTATTTCTGTTCTTTGCAACCGCATTGTTAAAATGCACTCCGGATAAAACAACATGGTTGGATGGTGTCATGGTTTGACACTGGCCAAATGCCTGGCACCCATGACAGTCACTCACTCACCCTGCTCTGCCCAGCCGGGCAGTGGAGAGAGAAATTTAATGAAAAGTTCATGAGTTGAGATAAGGACCAAGAGAAAACACTCCAACGGCAAAACAGGCTCAGCTTAGAAGTAAAAAGTGAATCTCTCACTAAAAAATGAGAGGCGGATAATGAGAAGTAAAATAAGCCCTTAATACATGTTTCTCCCCCTGCCCGCCACCGTAAACCCCTCCCTCCCTTCCGATCCAGGTGTTTTCCAGATGCCTCGCTGTCCTGTCTGGGATGCCAGAACTGATGCCTAGAAAGGCTGATCAGGAACAGAGACCAGACAGAGATAAATGGACAAAATAGATATTTATTGAAAGGCCTTAAAAGGATACACCTTGGGCAGCACAAGAGACTGGCCAGGGCCACACCCAGGTTGAATCCAAGATGGATCTGGGTTACGAGTTTTTACACTTTTATAAGTTTTGGTTCATCTACATACTGGGTTCAGTTGTCCAATTACAGCTCCAGGTCATGGAGTCTCAACTCCCTGGCTTGCCCCCTTCTCTCTGCTGTTGTTTGTGCTTTTTGGGTAATGGTTGTCCTTGATTCTGTAGCTGGGAAGGGATTGCTTCACCTGACTACCCTGTGAAGAGAATTTACTGACACCTAATATGAAGTTTCAGAGTTACATGCCAGGCAGCAGATAATCTGAAAAGTATAAAAGCTAAAACCCAAGGTATCATGACAAATTGGGATTTCTATTTATTGATTCTTTTTTAACGTCAAGGGGAATGCCCTTATCAGGAATGTTTGGGGTGTGCTTGAACTTGCTTCAAAACAAGAGAATGGAATAGATGATGTCTTCTTTTGAGGTCCCCTTTCTCGGTTTGCTGATCTTATTTTTATAAAGCATGAACATGTGCCTGTAGCACTGACCCTGTCAGTTTTGGCTTAGGGCTAATGCACTATAGAGGGAAGATAAGTGTGTGTGTGAGTAGATATGTGGGTATGTATTAAATGTAGGGTTTTCATAGGTATATTATTACTGTTATTTGAAGCACTATTGACTCCTTTTCTCTTCAGCCTGCAGAGGAATCTCAGCTCCAGTGCCTGGAGCATTTCCTCGCCCTCCTTCTCCACTGACCTTGGTGTCTCCATGTTGTCTTCCCTCACATGTTCTCACCTCCTCGTCTTCTCTGGCTGGAATTAACACTGCACCACACTTTGTTTTGTTTTTCTTCTTA
Organism: Geospiza fortis; assembly: GCF_000277835.1. NCBI lineage: Eukaryota > Metazoa > Chordata > Aves > Passeriformes > Thraupidae > Geospiza > Geospiza fortis. The sequence continues at coordinate 31,955 of NW_005054643.1, read as the reverse complement.
AATATGTCATCCCAGAGGTGTTACCATCGTCTCTAATTGGCCCAGCTTTGGCCAGCAGCATGTCCATCAGGGATTGGGTCTTCAGAGCCATCAGGGATTGGCTCTGCCAGATGTGGTGGAAGTTTTAGCAACATCTCACAGAAGACCCCCCATTTCTGTGCCTGCCCCCCTCCCGCTACCAAGTAACTGGGCCATAAAAAGATAACATAGATGGTATCACCTTCCTGTGCTTAGCTATAGATAACACCATACCATGATATATTCAAACAGCTGCATGGTCTCGAGTTACTGGAACAAGTTCTAGGAAACATTTGGAAGGCTGAGGAAGAGTAGCCTTTGAAATAAAGTTCTCTGTTTTTGACCACTTTAGTTCATTTAGTTTTTTTATTCAAAACCGCTATGAAATCAAAATGAAAAGAGTATAGTTAAATCAGTCAGTCATTGTGATAAGCAGGTCCCAGGCAGTCCTGGTAGGAAGTTATGAGGGCAGATGAGACCTACTGGGATGAGGCATCTCTCAGGAGACACTGATGAAGGCCTGGTGCTGCCTAAGGGACTGCAGCTGACCCTACTACTCTGCAGAGGAGCCCCAGAAGCACAAATGACCGGGAGAACTGTGGACAGAGCAGTCTAACAGGGCATGGCCCTACAGTTCACAAGGGAATGTTATTGTCACCACGCCAGGCTGAAATATCTGTTCAATTGGTCATCACCCTCCCAGAAGTAGCTCAGCTATGGTATCCACATGGCACAGGACACATCTTGTGCACTCATCAGAATAGGCGTGGCAACCCAGCCAGAGCTCCCATGAAAACATGCTGCTGTTCATTCCTTCAGGCTGCAGGATGTGGCAGAGCTTATCACTGGTAACTGAGGGCAGTAGTGAGAACAGCTGTATGAGGTGTTACTTGGGCCTAAAATTTCTTTCCTTACTTTATGTTGCTATTTCCAAATATTCATCTCTCTTATTTGTGATAAAAATTGTCACATCCTTAATCTTCAACCTTCCTTTTGGAATTTTTCTAGCCCTTGTCTTTAAAAAAATAAAAATCAGTGTGAATTTATTGGGTGGAGCAACACCAGAATGCTGTCTCATCTAAGATCCATGAAGCCTCTACATTTTCCTTCTTCTTTGTCACATTTATTTTCAATGATCTTTAAAGACCATTAAAAATTTTGGTGCTTGCTAATCCTAGAGTCTCCCATTACTCTCTCCTTCTTCCCCATGTCTTTCTGTGAAGTAGCCCTGCCAGAAGTTTACCTCTGAAACAAAACAGGACAAGTGGACAAAAATAGTTGACATGCCAGAAGAGATGAAAATCCTGAAGAAGTTAGAAAATTAGATGGGTATTAGACACAGAAAATCAAACAGTTTGTGGCAGAATTTGACTGAAATTGTAGTATAAGCGTTAAAATTAGGGCTGATTTTGTTCACTTTGTAAATCATTGGTTTGGAAGAGATTAGCTTCTGTGCCTTGGTGGAATTTACCACACTTTAAAAAATGGAGCCAGTGAATATAGAGGTCGAAACAGACTTCAAAAACACTCAAAAAAGCAGCATCTTAAGCTGATAAAGGGCTTTACTGGGACTAATGTAAAACAATGAAATTGTTGAAAGACAATTCAGAAATAAATGCGCACTGAGAATTGCATTGTAACTTAGCGAAACAGTTGAATAAAACATAAAAAGACCAGTATAGTGTTTTTGTTCTTTTTTTTTGTTTTTGTTTTTGTTTTTGTTTTTTTTTGTGGTAGAAAGTAAAATTTGTAAAGTTGATTAGTACCCTGACTATACTTTTAAGGGAAAAGTGTTAGATGTGTATCAAGATTAGCTTCTCAACTTGTTTGGAATGGCACTGCATATGTCTTCCAGCAGGAGGATACTTGTTTCATACATCTCCTTCAGGTACACAGTGCCATACAGAAAAATTAATCAATCATATCTCAATCATTAGAGGTAACACTGTTCATTTTTTAGAACAGATGTGAAGAAATCACAAAGGGAGATATCAAGATGAGGAAACTTGGAAGAAGGCAAAGTGAACAAATTTGTCAGTGATAAGCCTTTTAAAAAGTTTCATACGTCCTAGTGTATTACTCAGTTGTCCTAGCGTATTATCTTAAATGTAGCTTCATTTCCCTCGGCCAAAATAAGATGTATGCACAAGTTTCTGGCAGCAATGGCAGAATAACTAATTTTTTGAAAATTTGATTGTAACGTTCATTAAAAATCTTCACAAAACTGGTGAATGGTGTTAATCAGTTTTATTTCCTTGAAGCGAAATTGCATCCATTTTCCATGATTCTTCACGAAGAATTACCAAGAGAAAAGTACCATCAAGAAAAAAATGTACAGATCTCTAAGACTTTGCTTGGCCATCCACCATGAAATTTTTCAGAGAACTTAATGTAGCCTGAATATAACAGTGGTCCTCAGAGGGCTCACTGACACTTGAACAAGATACTATAACCACAGCCTCACTATGCCTCTACTTCCTTCAGCAGAACAGGTCACTCTGACTTTGGAAAGCCATTCCACAGGTACACCTGACCTTTAAAAAAATCTTTTGCTGTTGAAGAATGCTGAGATCAGCTTGATTCACCAGTCCCAAAGTTAACCTCCCTGAGGACATGGAGAATAGTGTTTCCTGACAGAAACTGGTATTGGTGAAGATGTGGCAGACAAAGTTCCTGATAAAGCAACCAAAAAGTGATAGCGCTGATAAGTTAGCTAGAGCTGCTGATCTGATGCTGCTGGCCTGGAGACATCTGACTGTGAATCACTTTATACTATAAAACCCAAGTACCACTTTTAGTTTCTAAGACACCCATTCTAGCAGTGTGTGTGAGGATTACTCCCTTGTACTGGGATGCCCCTCAAAGTTACTCCTCTAGTCTGAGTGACAGGGACTTGCCCATAGTCACTGGTGTGGATAAGTAACAATGGCCTCACTAATAACAATTTTGGAATTAAAAAATACAAAACAGTGCTCAAAAAAAACCAAAAAAACACTGTAAACAGGCAATGAATCTTGGTGCTGCTAATCCATGTGCCAGTGCACAGCATGTGAGGGGCAGTCACCTGCTCTTAATTTGAGAATGCAGTCAACATAAAAAAAGAACAATGGGAACAATGTAATAGGTTTTGTTGGATTTTACACTTACAGAGATTCTCTAAGAAAGCAAAAAGCCTATTTAATTTTTTTTCCTTTTTTCCTTTTCTTATTGTTCCTGTTCCTATTATTACTTCTTAGCTTAAACTATAAGCTGTTTGAAACAAGTGTTGCTTATATATGTAAAGCTATGTTAATAGATTATTGACAGATAACTCAAAATCAGATATTGCTGATTACATAAAATGAGCACATAAAAACTGAATCATGGGCAGCAAAAGTATTTTGCTACTTACAGTAACAATATTGCTCTTTTCATCATTCTAAAGAGCAGTTGGGTGGTTTCATAATTGTACAATAATAAAGAGTATTAACACTACTATATGTCAACAGGTGTCTTGAGGGTATTTCCGCTTCCCTTTTTTATAATTTTGGTTTTAATACTATTTAAATTTTTGAAGAGTTTTCCCCTACTCCAGACCCAGACAGTGAGCAACAGATCAATGCACGTATCCTCTGATCACTTAAGTGAAACTTTATGATAATGAGAAATAAAACACAAGTAGGAGAAATTCAAAGTATTTTAAATATTGCTACTTCATCACAATAAGCATTTTTAATTCTTGTCTCTTATTTAATCAGAGTGTTCCACAGAAACATTTCATCGTAATGATTTTTAAGTGCAAAAACCTTAATGAATTCTTTCTGGAGAATCAAAACATGCTAGAAACATTACCTTTTAATCATCATCATCATCATCGTCATCATCATAGTATTTGACCTTTTTTTCCCAGAAAGTGTGTATACATATGCAAAGTAGTAAAATATTGTGAGTTCATAGGTGAGGACACACAAAATAAACATAAGATTTGCAGAAATGGATGAAAATCCAGCTCTGAAAAGGATGAGAAAGATTTCATGTCATACCCTGATGAGGCACAAATCACTTCCTAAGGCTTAAGTGGGTGAGCAGAACCCTAGAGTTCTTTTTCAAAAGAGCCCATTCAAACCCTTCCAGGAAACCTGTCAGATTTTTGCATTTTCTGTTTCTCTTAGCACATAATGAGAGGGAGCGGAAAGAAAGGTTCTTATAAACAAGGGGAAAATGGAATTGCTTACAGCTATTCTTCAATCTTGTTTCACCCAGCTCTAATACATTGCTGTTCTAATCTTATTAATTTCTACTCTTATTAATTTCACTTTGTGAAATCATTATTTAAATATGCAGTAAATATATGCATATAACTATCTATATGTATATATCTACAAAGCAATTTTTTTAGGTGGATTTTCATCAGGTTTTTAAAGGAAGGCTATTAGATAATTTCTCTCTCTCAACCAAAGAGTTCATCTGAATCTAGTTTGCTGGATATAGAAGCTGATAGGACCCATAAATCATCAGAGATATAATCCCACTAGCTCCAAGATTTCAAGATGTTTTGTTCAAACAGTAGGTTTCCTTTATCAAAGAAAAATTCTGCTTATAAAATGTGCAGAAATGAATCATCAGTAATGGGTTCATTGGGTGGGAGTGGAAACCCTGAATTCGTTTCTGTTGAGCCTTGCCTTTCATATTTCAGATATTTAGTTCAAACATAAGCTTTCATTTTAGCAAATACAAGTGCTTCAAAACTTTAGATTATTTAGGTTTAGAATTCTTAGAAAAAATAAATCATACAAGGAAATCTTATAATGAGCATTTTCCTATCAGAGTTAATTTTTTCTAAAAATATTTCAAAGAATTTCCATCTATCAAGTCACAGACTGCAAATTAGATTTCTTTATTCTAACTATTGCTACATGCCCAAACTCTCATCTTTTAATAGCACCAACGAATCTTCAAAATTATGGGACAAAGGTAGAATTTGTTATTTTCATGTCAAAACTATTTCTGCTATTCCTTTGTGGCCTGAAATTCTAAGGATACTGAGAAAGTAAAACTGATCTCTTACCATATTATGTATGAACATTCAGAGACTCTTCATACTGAAGATATGCCTTTGATCTCAACTTTTTTCTTCATGGAATAATAAAAAAAATCTATTCATTTAATATAGAAAACACTATTTCAATACATTTTGATCTTATTGAAATTCAATTAGAAATTTTTAAACTCTAAATATAATTAAATTCAAACTTTTTCAACACTTTCCTCCTAAGGATTAATTTCAATAGATCAATAAGTATTTATTGATGGTCACATTGTTTTCGTGTTTGTTTCGCTAATTTTGAGATTCATTGCATTAATTTAGGAAACTGTTTTGTCTTACAGTCATTTCAATGATTTTAGATCCTACACACCACATGTTTTAGTCTTCAGATTTCTATGGGCCTAACATTAGTCCATGAGCTCTTCAATGTCTTCATAAATGATTTGGATGCAGATAGACTTGGAAGGGATACTGTGTTCACAGTTTATATGAAACTGGAGGAGCTATTGGCTCCCTTAATGGGAGGCCCTGCAGAAGGATCACAGCAAACCAAAGGGCTGGGCAGTCACCAACTATATGAAGTTTAACAAGGTAAAGTGCTGGATTCTGTACCTGGGGTAGGGAAACCCTCAATGTGTGGGCAGACTGGGGAATGAGAGGCTGGCAAGAAGTGCCACAGAGAGGGACCGGTGTGTCCTGGTCAATGGCAAGCTGAATGTGAGTCAGCAGCGCCCAGGGAGCCAGGAGGATCAATGCTATCCTGGCGGGCATCAGGCACAGCATCACCAGCCAGGCAAGAGAGGGAATTGTCCTACTCTACTCTGGGCTGGGGCAGCCTCACCTTGAGTGCAGGGGGCAGTTTTGGGCACCGCAGTGTACGGAAGATATTAAGATACTAGAGAACATCTGTGCAGAGCATGAAGAGCTTTGAGGAGAAGCCGTATGAGGAGTGGCTGAGGACACTTGGTCACTTCAGCCTGGAGAAGAGAAGAGGCGACTGAGGGGAGACCGTTGCAATCTACAACCTCCTCACGGGGAGAAGAGAAGGGGGAGACTGACCTCTTCTCTGTGGTGACCACTGGCAGGATCTGAGGGAATGGCCTAAAGCTGTGTCAGGGAAGGTTTAGGTTGAACATCAGAAAATGTTTCTTCACCCAGAGGGTGTCTGGGTACTGGAACAGGCTCTCCAGGGCAGTGGTCATAACACCAACCTGACAGAATTCAAAAAGTCTTTAATAACTCTCTCAAAAACACTGTGATTCTTGGTGGATGGTGCTGTGCAGGAACAGGAGATGCACTCAATAATCTTTGTGGTTTCCTTCCAATTCAGCAAATTATGTGGGTTTTTTTATTAAATTAAACAATTATGATGAAGGCTAATTAAAAGAAAAAATCTGGGATTATGTAAGTTTTGTCAAGCAACCTTATCTGGTGACCAAGATGATCCTGACATTATTTTGCTGTCTACACTTTTTTTTCCATCTAGAATGAATCTCAGGTCAGAAACAAGACAAAACCTGACATCACTAGCTTTCTACATATGTTAGAATTTGGATGTGAAGGCACTTTACAGTAGACAGATATCATTTATTTTTTATCTTATTCCTATTTCATTAAAATGAAATTAAAATTGCCTGGAGCTTACCAAATGTCTTTTTCTTCATTTATTTCATGAGATATGCTGACTTCTTAATGCCAAGTTGGAAAAAATCTGTGGGCTGTAACTTTGAGAAGAAGCCAAAGAAAGTCCCTTCTAAGTTCCAGATTTTTTTTAGTCACCTTTTTTTTAGAGCAAATACACAAGGTTGTTCTATGAATAACTAAGCCTTAGTTATACCCCGAGGGTGCTAATATTGTTCCTGCACTCTTTTGGTAATTGAAACCACTCTCCTTGTTTATACCTTGAAAAGATGACATTTTCTAAAGGCTCACAATGAGCTCAAGCAGTGATTCTAAGCTAAGTTTTAACATAAGCTCTCTTGAAACTAGTATTCCTGAACAGAAATCCTGTTGAGCTTCTGAAACCTAACTTATATCTACTATGCATTTCTAATGCAGTATGTGATTGGGCAATGATCCTGGGTCAGGTGTTTTTAAAGCCCTCCTTAGTATATGATTGGTCATTTTTGATGTGGGGAGGTTTTGAGGCCCTACTCACCTTCAGACTTTAGGATCTTATAAGATTTTGTTTTCCATTCAAGAATTGTGTTTTCCTTTCAAGATTTCATTCCTGAGATAATTACTTTCTGTGTCTTATGTAAGCATGTTAGCATTAAGTAGTATTATTAGAAATACCTGAATTAATTTGTAGGACAAAGTAATCAATCTGATACTTTCCTTCTTCATAAAAAAATAATTATTTTGAAAAGTGTATGAGTCTCTGTATATTATTCAAATTTTGAGGAAAATCATTATACTCACACATACAAACATAATTGCAGTTGGTGTTTGGTAGTGTTTCTATACATAAGCTATCAAACAGTAAAGGAACATCTCATTGAAGCTCAACATTATTTTTGTTCAACAAGTTTCCTGTTGAATCAACATGTTTACTAGCATTGCTAACATTTCATCTCTGTCCTGCTGATGCTCATATTTTAATTTTTTAGTAGCATTTTTGGATTCTATCTCAGTCTGCTCTCACAGCCTAGATTAACAGGCGGTGTTTAAGGCAGTATGTACTGAAACTGAGAAATTCCCTTCTATTAGTTTCTGTTCTATTCTGACACTCATGAAGTCTGTTCACTTACTGATGATATTTACATTATTCATCCTACAAAATTATAAAAGCAAAGTGTCCCAGTGGTCCAAGAAACCACTGTTTCTATCAGGCTAATATCTAATATCTAATATAATCTAAAACTACTAACAGTATCTGGTCCAGCTGCAAAAGAGCATAATGAAAAAAAATAGCTTAACAGGGTCACTTTGGCAGCATGAACAATGATTTTGCAGCATCTTATTTGTGGCTTTCTATAGTAGCATCAAAATTTTCAAACCTGTGACATGTAGGTAGACGCATCAGCAGCAGGTACAAAGGTTTCAACATCTGAGCTCTAGATTTCCACAGCCACATCAAATATCTAAGTTTAGTAAGGGTCTGTCTTAGTTAACCCCCAACTGCTTCAAATCATAATGATTATGGAATTATAAAAATAAATTTAGGCAGATAGGAGACTCTAAGCTTGCAGCATGAAATCATCTGTACTGTCTATTTTCCCCAGTCTCATAATGACATTTGAGTAAAAGGTTAAAAAGATACTCACTTGTCTTGGGGTGATATAATGATAATACTGAATTCCCCTGTTTTCTGGTTTATGCCCAGAAATGGGTCCTGTACCTTTCAGCTGGGTTGGGAAGAGGGGTGGGAGCCAAGGGTTATGTTTCGGCGCTCACTCTGTGTGCTCGGCTGTGTGTGGGGAGGGAGTTACACTCGTTTGCTTTTACCTAGCTCGGTTTTTTTTTAACTGGGGGAAGAGGTTTTACTGGGACTGCTGTAGCAATCCTTGAGTGACTTCTGTGGCTTCTTCTGGAACTGTTCAGTTTGGCTTCAGTCTGAGAACCAGACCATTGGTGGCAGCCAGACACCGCTGATAGGCGGGGAGGTTGTGGGATACCTCATCCCAGCTCCAAACCTCGAGAGAAGCCCAGCCAGCTAAAGAAAGACCTCTAAATCCACCAGTTTACTCCACAGCAAAGAAGTTCAACATTTAACAGTTATTCATTTTTTTCTGCGCCATGCTGGCACTTTGGTTGTTAAATAAACAGGCTTTTTTCACTTTGATCCGAGAAATTCCTTTTGTATAGGTGAAAAGGGAGTGCCAGGTATAGAGAAAATGTTTATTCCAGAGTGTTTCCTCCTAACTGTGACATCACTTTAGGCTACTCTTATTGTACAGAGCATACAGGATCAACTATTTTCATTATTTATGCACTTATAGCCCATGAGAATGTATCATACTACTTTGTAGACATAATCTTGATTTTACAAACTCATCTACTATCTCTATTTGTGTGATATTTCAAGGTCATAGTTGTTAGTTCTTATATGTCTATTTCTATTTTCATAATTCTATTTCTATTATTCCATCCTCCAAGAATTCCATGAGCCCATCAAAAATAGGTGAAAACAGGGGAAATCAGCACCACAGCAAGTACATGAGTATAGAAAGTTCATGAAAAAAGGTCTATTATTATGGTGGCAGATGAATAAGATTCTGGCAGCAGAGTAAGAATCACTGAAAATGTAGGTAAATTGCATACCAATTGTAAGCCATATGTGGGTGAATCCTGCCATGGTTGTATTATTTGTTTGCCAATATATTTTGGCAAACAAGATATGTTTGCCAAAATATATTGGCAAACAATATATTTTTTGCCGAACTGAAAGATGTGAATGATTACAACCCACCCTTTACAGAAGTAAGTTATGCTTTGAAAAACAAGTAAGTAACTGGAAAACATTTGGTTTGTTTTGTTGGGTTGTTTGTTGTGGTTTTGGGATTTGTTGGGTTTTTGTTTTGTTTTTTTGGTTTTTTTTTAAGGGGAATGTCTTAAAAGTTATTCTCTTGTTATTAAGATTTTTACATCAATGACACTTGGCATTTCATACAAAAATACAATTTTATCATTTGGGCCAAAGTTCCAAACAGGCTGCATAACCATGTTCCTACTGATATGAAGGTAACAATTGTCTATTGCAGATCTGTGATAAACTGAAGATGTATTTTCCTCCATGCCAAATAAACTGTGACTCAAAAATGTTCCAGGAAGGCAATTAATTATTTTTATTAGCAAAACAGTAGCACAAAGCATTTACTAAATCAGATTATATCTGTAAAAGGAAACACTAGAAGATGGAACCATCATCAGAAGATTGTTAAGGAAAAACTCAGTGTATGAAAAGAGGTGATGCACCAGCCTTAATTATCTTCTGGGTAAAAAGTTGGAGGGAAAAATGTAGAAATAAATGTTCAATAAAAAAAAAAAAGAAATTCTAGTTCATCTCTTTCAAAATGTGGAATTGGATAACTTGTGAAATCTACTAATAAATTCCTACAGAAACTTTTGGGAAAGGTTACTATTGGCAAACAAGCCTAGTAGGTTCAGAAGTGGCAAGTTCTGATTTAGATATCGGAAGAATTTAGACCACTAGGTCCACATAAAGTCTAAGATATTTCTAATCCTTAAAAAATCAAAGGATATCCCTGCAATACTCCTTATCTGGTGATTATGAATGATCATTGAAGATCACAGTGTCTAAAAGTTCTCACTATTTTGTCTTACTGCCACAGTTATTTATCTTAGTATCATATTCCCCTGTCTGATACACATTTCTAAACAGGAAGCATTTGATTTCTGATGAATATTATATTTGGATATTAGTGAGTTTTAATGCTTGGCAGCTGGAAATATATGCAAAAATTTCTCTTTTGTTTTTTTTTTTTTTGGAAGTACAAATAATCCCTCAAGTCTGTTTCAGCCCACATCACCAAAGAATACATGACAATATCAACTCACACAGTAACAGAGTAACCACCTATGCAGACTCATGTGCAATCAGATTCAATGTTTTACAAGACTATGGAATCCTTTACTATGCAATACTGTATTAATAATTATTATATTAATTATATTATTAATTTTTAATTAATTCTTTTCACATGGTAATAATGTAAGGTAATTGAACCCACTTACTTTAGTCCCTATAGCTAACAAAATTGTTAAGACAATAGCATAATAACTCTGAATCTGGAAACTTGTGAATAATGAGCTCTTGGAAAGTGTTCTCAGATTTGGTAAGAAGAAAGCATTACAAATGATTTCAGCTTTACCTGATACAATTTAATCCTTGCAAAACAATATCATCACCCTCAGGCAGAGAGTTTCACCTCAGGAATTTAGAATTTCTCAGCTAAGTTCTTTAAAGACAGCACAGTCTGGAACTTCACAGTGTGATTACTCACCTCCATTGTAAAGGCATTTTGTTGTCATGGGTTGCTACAGTTTTGCACTAGAAAAAAGAAAAAGAGGACACACAAGTAATTCCAGGAAACACCATACTGATGTGAATACAGTCCTGAAGTTTGTAACTGAATAATACGTGGGATACAGGAGAATATTGAACTATTAATATACTTGTGCGTAACTATGAATAGATCCTGAACTGTATGGGAGAAAAGTAGAAACAATGTCTATTGCTGTCCATTGTGTGAAAAATGGGAGGGCAGCTCAAAACAGGGAGAACAGAGATAAGTCTGAATATATCATCTGCTAAATGTGTAATAGTGTAATCTGCTAAATGTAATAGTAATACAGCACCTTCCTAAAATGTAAAGTTTCTTTGAGACTTATTCTTCTAAAAGATGTAGACATAGCATTGCAAAGACATAATAGAGCAGGGGCCACACTGACAGATGGGCTAAGATTATGCAATTTTCTCCGGGGCTATTTCAAGTTAAGGTTTCTTGTTACTGTTTTAGTTTCCAATTCTCAGCACAGGACTGGTTGTGTGTGTTTACGGAATCTCAGTGTCTCTAGAGACAAGTAATAAACTGGGTCTACTTGACTCTATAAAATGATTAACAAGGAGTTAATAATTTTCTTATTCACTGTTCCTCATTATCACATTGTATTCCACAACAGATTGCAACATACCAAAGTGATGACACTGCTTTCCTATACCAACACTACGAATTATAAAAACATGGAATATCTCTACCCTGGGAATGGGAATGTGAAGAACAGAATGAGGGCAGGGGTCCAGTTTGAGTGTTGAAGTGCTATGACAAATAGCTTAACAAATCTGAGCTAATGAGGTAAGCCTGTCTCCTGGCCAGCATGAATGAAAGATTTGTTTTGCAGTCTAGTTAGTTACTGCAAGGTGAGCTACCCAGAGAAACCATATATATCTTGCCAACAACTATATTACTTCATGGGTAGAGTGTTGAGACATTACTTACTTTAGATCTCCAATTTTATTCATTTTTCTATGTAACATAAATTCAATAGTCCAGATTGTTTAATGGAACATAAACAAGAAACAGTTGTGAATTATAAGAGTCTGCCCACAAGGTGCTTTTTTTTAACTTCTGATAGTCATGATCAGCCACAGAGTGGGAAGCAAGTGCTTCAGGATGCTAACAGCATTTCAGTTTAACTATTTAAGTCTTCTCACCCATTTGGTGATACCTATTCTATTACAGGAAAATAGTACACTGGCTTTTAATTTACATACTTAAGAATATCATCCAGCACAACTAAGGCAATATCCATACTAAAAGCACCTTCCTTGTACACTTGCAAATCCTATATATTATGCAATGCTGCTGTTGTGGGTATGGCTCAAACCACCAAAACTTTTACCATTCTTTTATACAGCATTCTTTTGTAAGGCAAAAGAAAAAACAGTGATCAAATAAAGTTAAGCTGTTTACTGAGCCTACATGCTGGAATCTGACCATACGCATCAGGGCTTGATCTCTAATTAAAACAATGTGTCACAACATTTTTCCCAGATAGTCATTGTGTATTCATCATGCTGGAGAAATTTTACTTCTGTCTCAGTATTGTATTTTTGATGGATTTTATTTAAAAATATAGAAATTTCTAGAAATTTCTACTTTCATATTGGTTTTTGAATCATGTTTTTCCCACTGTAATTCAATGAAGATCTTTATGCTATTGCTTATATTTTTATCTCTATTTGTTTATTTTTGTGATTTTAGTACTAGATTCTCAGCTAGAACACACTGACCTACAGTAAATTTAATTGAAGTAATGGAAAGGCTTTTTAAAAATTAAATTTCATGTAATTCAGAAAGACAATATTCACCTAAAAAGGCCAAGTCCACTGAAATCAACTTATCTAACTCCAGTTTAATATTCAGATCTTAACCCCAATTCTGCAATTTTTTTAGAATGTTTTTTCTCATGTATTATTTGCTTCAGATATAAATAGTTCCTGTGCACACGCTAGTACATTTTTCATTAGCAAAAACGTTGGTATTAAAGCAAAGTCTAATTGTCAAAATGTATATATTAAAAAGATGTTTTCCTTTGAAATTGAGCCAGCCATTGTGATTCATTTCAGATATTCACTGACTTCTACTCCAGTCTACATTCTGAAAAGGAGAAATTGTGAGCTACTACTGCACTCTTTGTGAAATGCAGAAAGAGTTCACAAATCTGGCACAGCCTTTACTATCACAAAAGTAAGGATGATAATTTACAAAATTTAGTAGATTATATAAATTAATATATTCAACTCATTACAGTCATTTATGTGGACTATACATCATTACTTACTATAACCAAGGGTACTCTGAAAATTATTTTCCTTCAAATGTATCTTTTCTGTTGGCCAAGTAAGGTGTACAAGATCCCTTTCTAAAAATTCAAAGGTCCTTTGGAACCTCAGCTTTAATCTATTTAAGTAAGAATCAGTACACAGGAATCATAGATTGTTTTGCATAGGTAGGGTTATAATGCCAAAGAAAATGTGATGCAACATGATAAACAACATGATTTCAATTATTAGATATTTATCGACAGTCACTGCAAGCTTCTCGGTGCTGAAACCGAGAATTTGTAGAAGGGAGAGGACCAGATCATGTGGCTGCTGTGATAGTTTATATCTGTTACTCTCTCTCTTTGGCTTAAACTGAAACAAATACATCCCTATGTCTAAGGGCTGCACACATCCTTTTTTACAAGGGCTTTTTCTTTCCTCAATAGTCTTATAGCCTTCTCTGATTTATATTTCTGATGAGCCTGTAAAACTCCTCATTATATGCCCTCTTGTCCTGCACAGTCTTCCTTTCATTTTCAATATACTTACTAATTTTTCAATATTTGAAACTTGAGTTTTATCTACTGGTTTTAGTAACAGCAATCTTCTTGATTTATATATCCCACACGTCCTCTCCTTTTCCTTGATTTCTCTTTCTCCTTTTAAATATGATGAATCTTAGGATTCGGATTTATTAGGTATCCAGTAATTTACCTTGGTCTACTATTAATTTCCTTTTGCCATTTGTGTGATACCTCTGCTAGTCTCTGTCTGCTTCTCCTTGATCCAATCTATTCACAGGAGCAGAATCTATAATCCAGCCCAAGATAATTTTCCATTGCAGAAAGCTGTCAAAGCCATCTGTCTGGGCATCCTGGTCAAAACACAGCTTCCAGCTCACCTTTCTTAGCAGAGGCAGTCGAAATAATACAGTATAGAATAAAACAAACTACAGCATCGAAAAAGCACCTTGGGTTTTTGTTTGTTAGTTTTTTTAAGGCATCACACCCAGAGAAGAAATTGAATTATAAAAATCCCCTCTCTCTACTTATGAAGAAATTGTTTCCTTCATTCTGATTCACTGGAATGTGTCTGAATGCTTTCCATTATGTATTCATTTGGAAGAAATTCTTCTCCTTAAATTGGTAATTCCCTCCTGTGAAAAAAATATGTTTATGCTACATCAGGATTTTAGGACTACATAGTTTCAGCTACAAATTCTGAAACCTTGAGGTAGCCCAATTTTCAGAAGAATTTTCAGCATTGAAGGAAAACTATTTCCTGAACTTCTGGAATCATTAAACCACTCAGATATATTTTGCCACAAGTAATTCATTTCGGCTTAAAGAAATTTCAAAGTACTTACTCGACAAAATGTATATTTTAAGTATCAAAACTTCATTCCCCATGTAACTGTGTAAAGCAACTTCAAATAGAAAGAAAATTCAGTTTATTTTTCCAGATGAGGGTGGTTAATCTAGAAAACTCGGTGTGGCTATGTAAGAAAGCTCATGTATATTTCCTTCCTTCCTTCCTTCCTTCCTTCCTTCCTTCCTTCCTTCCTTCCTTCCTTCCTTCCTTCCTTCCTTCCTTCCTTCCTTCCTTCCTTCCTTCCTTCCTTCCTTCCTTCCTTCCTTCCTTCCTTCCTTCCTTCCTTCCTTCCTTCCTTCCTTCCTTCCTTCCTTCCTTCCTTCCGCCACTTCCTTCCGCCACTTCCTTCCGCCACTTCCTTCCGCCACTTCCTTCCGCCACTTCCTTCCGCCACTTCCTTCCGCCACTTCCTTCCGCCACTTCCTTCCTTCCGCCACTTCCTTCC
>NW_005054643.1:5515-15037 GCF_000277835.1 Geospiza fortis | reverse complement strand
CTTCCGCCACTTCCTTCCTTCCTTCCTTCCGCCACTTCCTTCCGCCACTTCCTTCCTTCCGCCACTTCCTTCCTTCCGCCACTTCCTTCCTTCCTTCTTTCTTATTTTAGCATATTAAATCAAAACCCCAAAGAAATTTAAAAATTAATAACTGTCAGATTCTTAGAGATTTAATCTCTAAGAATACAGGCATATCAGGTAGAGTTTTCCAGCTGTGAACAAAAAGCTTTGTTATACATATTATTCAAAACAAATTTTCCTTAGACTGTCAGCCATCTTTAAATAAATTCTAATTTTTTTGAATTTTAATTTCAATTTCTTTTAGATACTGCAATTAAGTGAATACCCCAGCATTTCTCGGTGTTTCAAACATGTTTTAGTGACTGAATTTTTCTTCAGACCTAGGAAGCCTTTAATAAACATTGGCCTGCTGTTTTTTCTACCATCTTATAATTTGTTTGAAGACCCATATATGTAACACATCTGTGAGTGTCTCTGGTCAAAAATATGTGTGGTACTCTGGCGTATATAAGGTATTTTGTCTGGCCTGAAAGATATTTTGTCAAGCTCTTAACATTCCATTCTTTTCCTCTAAACTTGAAAAAAGCCCTTTGGAAAAGAGGAACTGGGTAGCCAAGGGGGAAACATGGATGAATTAATTTTCCCCTCAAATTTAGAAACCTCCACATTCTATAAAATAAATCCAAACTCCTCGGTGAACTATGGGTGGTTCTGAAATAGATTAAGAGGTTCTGCCTTGGAGATTTATCTAAGACAAGATCCTTGGTAAACTCCACAAAAGAGATTAAATTTAAGTGAAAGGGACTTGCAAAATTAAGGATTAATATATTTTTTTAAAGAAAGAGAAACAAATAAATTTTCTTTTAAGAGGAAACAAAAGGGAAAAAAGTAAAAAAGAGTGAAGGACAGAATGAGTGCATGGAGACAACAGGTGAAAGATGTCTCCATTGTGGAAGATCAGATAGCAAACCTCTGTACCTGTAAGTATACTTAAGGTAATACTACCTTGCCTCCCCTTATGGTATTGTGAATATAATTCCTCTGTTCTTACCTTGATAACTTTTCTCCCCAGACTTCTTATCAACATAAATGTTCATCTAGTTTTTCACAATTACTGTGCAATTTCTCTCAATAAATCATGAGATATAACTACAGAATGAATGCTATAAAACCATAAAAATTATGAATAAAGAGACTTGTAAGGATTTATCCACCTGGTTTAATTGTACAAGAACAAGCAGCCAATACAAAAAAAAAATAGATCTTCAAATATCTAATATTTTCCACATACTCATAACTATTTCTTATTTATATAGCTTTCACAGTTTAAAATAAGATAACCTGTTTCAAAACTGACTGAAGTGTCTCATGCAACATTTCCTGGATATCTATGATTTTTCTTTGAGAATGAAATTTGATCAAAATTTGATCCAAACTTAAGAATTTTTTTTCATGTAAGTATAATTTGCAGATTGTATTCTTAGTGTCATTTCTGTCTCCTTTATCTCACAACTATGAAATACTTTTGCAAATATGAGGAAGATAAATTAAACAAATGGGCATTCCACATGAAAACTGAAGTGGCCATTGAAATAAAATATTTATATAAATAAGAATGGCCCTTCTCTTTCTCTATATTAATTGATAGAACTCTCCACTCTATTTATTGGGCCACATTCCTATGCATGAGCAAGGGTTTCAT
Source organism: Geospiza fortis (assembly GCF_000277835.1). NCBI lineage: Eukaryota > Metazoa > Chordata > Aves > Passeriformes > Thraupidae > Geospiza > Geospiza fortis. The sequence goes on along the minus strand of NW_005054643.1, from coordinate 13,314 downwards.
GCATTTTTCAAGCTGAAAAGAGAGTCAAGAACTAGAGCTCCAAGAGAAGAGGTGATGATTAAGTTTGTTTGGGACTTAGAAATATAAAAGTAGAAAGTGTTTACTTGCAAAGGAACTTAATAGGTACCCAGGACTGAAAAGAGGTCAAGGGAAAAAGAAACAAATTTTACTTTAGAAGGACTAGAAAATTTAGAGACTACTTTTTTTCTGTTCTTATAGTTTCATAGCTATAGTTTTGGGGAAAATAAATTCATAATGGTTAATAATACCTTGGAAAATACTCAAAACCCATAGGTCATGACCATAGGTCATTCATCAAACAGTCTATGCACATAAGTAGCATTTCAATAACAGGACAATGTAGGTTCCATCATAAAATTTGGTGTTAAAACATGCTTCAGATATCTACATTTACATAAGTGTCTTGTTCTAACTCTCATCCTGCCTGGTGATATACACAAAATTTGCTTGAAAATGCAATAGTTATGATGAAGCTGCCACTTGCAAAAGTGATATAGTAAGTGCGTCTTCCATTTTATTAATGTCTTATATTGAAAAAGAAGCAGCACACAATTCGATAAAAAAATAATTCTTTGTCCTGAAATACTTACAAAAATGCTTTCTGCATGCTCACTTTTTGAAGTGAAGATTCTATTGTCATGTAGTTAATTCCAATGGCAAATAATATATTTTTTGTAGTTAGACACAAAAATGTTATAATGGTTGCAACACATTCTTCACTACTGAAGTGCATATTACCACTAAAATTGCTTAACCTACTCAAAACCTTGCAAGCGTAGATTTTAACAATCTAGGCTAGTGTTTTTATTTAAGAATTTGAAATAACTTTTTTTCATAAACCGTTCCTCAAAATACAAAGATTGAGATTGAAATACATTAAGTATTTATTATTTTTATCAGGGAAGGATGATTCATGTGTAGTGGGAATCCCTTCAAAAATATGGAGCTTTTGCCATTCAACTATTCTTTTAACTATTTTAGACATTGTTCTAGTATATTTCAATGAATTGTTAGCTTTCAGACATGCAACTCTACATATCGCAATAGTAACCCATATCAAATATATACATTTGGTTGTGGAAATTCTTACTGATGTGGCCCTAAGCAGAATAATTTTTAAAACAATACTTATAGATTGTGGAAATTATGGGTTCCAAATTGACTTCCTGTATTTGCAAGGAGAGTAAGCATATATGGGTTGTGAACCCATGTAGGTTGTGAACGCATTGGGAAATTGTTGAATAATCTCCCTTCAGAAAAAGATCGGCCACTTTGTAACTTTTGATTGTGGTTTTAATTAATTGAGTAATTAAAGGCAATAGTGACTTTCAAAATCACACACTTTTAAAATCAAAGTCATCCTTTGGGACTAAGCCTATTCTCTGTCACTCTTAATATCTTTTCCATTTCTCTGATGCTCAAACCCCATTTCCTCTGGAGGGTTGGTGGCTCAATGTAGCAGTATTCATTTACACTTTATCAAATATCCTCAATGGGCAAACATTAGTTCACTCATCAGCTTGAGGGAATGTGTTTGGTAGAGTTTGAATATCCATCAAATTTTTCCCTAAAGCTGTAGGGACAACCTACATTTTACAACTCATTACTGAGAAAAAACTACAGCCCAATGAAATCTGGAAATGAGATGTATAGCTTAGCACTTTTTGAGAGACGTGCATTTCTGTCAGGTTTAATTTCTTTGCTTTCCTTCCTCATCATTTTGAGAACAGAAATAGTTTGAGTTTCACAATGAGAAATAGGCTCTTTTTCATGTTTAGAAACTTTTGCATTATGTGCAGTCTTTTATATTTGTTCAGTTTGAATGAAGAGCGAAAAGCGTGCCAGAGAGACAGAGATGTAGCATCTACTGAAAGTGGAAAACTATTATCTTGGAGAATATAGTAAACTGAGACTTGATTCTAGGTGCAGTTATTTCTAAATTTTAACAACAAAACTCTCAGCTTTTTTAGAGGATAGCACCACTAGGAGCGCTCAAGGAGTCTTGAGCACAGCTGTGGATCACTTAGATTTTTCCCTGTTGGTGTTTGGAATTCTACTAGTTCTGCCTGTTAAAATGCAATAGGAGGAGATGTGAGGAAGGTTCTCTTCTACAAAATTGTTCTGTGCAAGACCTGAAGACTACTCACTGCATAAGGCAAGTCTCTGTGGAGAATAATACTGGGAGTGCCTGGAATATGGAACACATTTTCTCAGGCCCATCTGAAAGCTGAGACTAAAAGAAAATCAACAGGTAACTTGCTAAGTGCAGTTTCGCTGCCATGAGTACACCATGTTAATACTTTATGATTTTCATGGCTCTCTGTCTTCCAGCTGGAGCATAAGGTGTTTTTCAGAAGAAAGGAAATCTAAACACCTGAGAGATGCCTATTTGAATGACCACTGTCTTTCCATGCAAAGATGGTCAAAGTGACTTCATATTTAAAGGACTGCGGGAAATTTACTGACTTTCTGTTCTTCAAGAAACAATACGTCAATACTCTTTTCTCATTACAAAAATAACATGAATTTATTTGGTGTAGAGGTGGGTGAAGAGGTGAGGCTGAAATAAAAGGGAAAGCAAATTAGTTATTCATAATATTTTGTCTCAGGTCTAAGATTTTGCCATGCTTGCTTCAAATTTATAATTTTCTTTATTGTAATGAATACATTTTAAAAATTGCCAGAGGCAATTTACAATCTGTAACCTGAGCTTTTCCTTTCCTTAGCCTATTTTTTAATAAGTGAAATCTAAATAAAGAAATAAAATTATCTCTGTGTGGATACATGTGGTTGTCTTCTTGACTGTATGGGTTTTTGATATATACCTTCAAAGCACAGAGCATGCAACTCTGAGAGAGGAAAGGATCATTTAATTTCAGTTTTGGTTTTTCATAACTTTTATCTTTCTGCATATACAGGCTAAACTTTCTTTGCCTCGGTCACACTCTTCTTTTGCTGTGGTGTTTGAATTTGCTGTATCTGCATTTATTTGATAACCTGTGGCTTAAACATGCTTTCCTTTCTGGCAGAGGTTTCACTGATTTCTGCCATATGTTGTCTTCTATCTCATTATTTCTTTTTTGCCAACATGTTGTTTTTAGCTTCTCTGTTTCTGTAGCAGAGTTGTTAGATACTTTATTTTCTTTGTTTTTTGTTTAACCTTACTATTTGAAAACATTTTTTCTCCTTTTTAACCTTCACTTTTCTGTATTGCTAGTGCCGGTGAACATACCTTACCATATGTGACACTTCAATGCACTCGATATGCCTGACTGTAAATATGATCCAATTAACAGTCCATATCCCTTAAAATGACTGTGAAAATACCAAATGATCTGGCATGAATCACCTGATGAATCTAAGAGCAGTCCTTGTTAATACAGACTAACTTTTCTGTAGTTGGCGGGTTACCACTATTCAACTCATACAATTATTTTTCTGCTTACATCTGCTTACATTTCTGTGTGACCAAAAAAATGTAGTGTTGAAAATATAATATTAAAATAGCAATATATAAATATATATATTTATATATATATCATTGGGAAATAAATGCATTTAATCAGGAAATGTTGACATTTGATTTGTGTCTTTGTGTGTAGGTAGAGACAGTATTCTACTTCACTTATTTTCTTTACCTTTCAATAAAAAAAAAGGATGAGTTTCTTCTGTAAAAAGGGTGACTATTGCAATATTATCATCTACTTTATTGCAGCCAACTATACCATGCAGAACATAATTTGCAGGAATTTCCTCTGCTGCCTTTATTTTAGTAGCGGCCAATAATATCAGAGGTGGATCAGCTTGATCTTGAAAAAGCCTCCTTGACAAGTTGGTCCATTCTAGAATGATTAATTCTAAACCAAAACCTCTGTTACTAAAGGTATGTTGCTCTGTATAATCTATACCTGAGTTGATAGGCTGTTCTCAGATTGTGAATTCATTGTTCCACATTTGGATTTTTGATTGCATGTTTAGCTCTTCTCTTTCTCTTTTCTTTAAAGACAGTTTAAAGGTTTTTGCTCCACAAACATTTTCTATTTCCCTTACACTTGAAAAACTGAGATGCACCATTTTTCTTTTTAAATATGTACTTCCTCTTTATTTGGTGCGTAATCTTTTCAGATAAATGTGACAATTTGTAGTAAACAGAAATTGTTAGTTTAGAACCCATTTTTAAAATTATAATCCCTGCAAGAAATTTTAATTGTTGTGCAGCAAAACCCACTTACGCCTTCTACAAAAATGAATTACAGTATAAAGCAATAGAATAAATTATATAGTATAAATAATTTGGAAAAGTTTAATTCTCACAATATTCATTAAAAATCCTGTCCATGGAGACGCTTATTATAATCTGTTGTATTTTTGGATCTAATGACTTTGTCTTGCTGCAACTGCAGGATTTGTATAATTTTCTCAGCCTGCTGAAATATCAATATATTTCTGTTAAACATCGTGACTAAGATTTGGTTTTAACCTAAATCAATATGAAAAAAGGAATCTTTACAAAAGGAATAACTTCTGACATAGAATGCTTCACCTGCAGGCTTGTTTAGAAAACCTCATATTTTATTGAACTCTTCCCTCAGATGACAACATCAATGGCATTTTCCTCAGAAGTGTGCTATCAAAAGAGTGGCATAGATCTGCATTTCTTAATCACAGTTTTTGGGACATGACTTTGATTTCTGTTGAGCAGAAGTCTACCAATATCTGTCCCTAAATTTAAACAGAATCTAAACTAAAGTTCTCTAATTGTTCTGATTTGTTATATTTTTACTCTTTCTTTGTCACTACATTTTTCAGACATATATGATAAATGGTCAAGTTACCAGAAGAAAAGATGTAAAGCATATTTTTCAGAATGGAATTTAAAATGCAGGGAAAAAGAGATCCTGATGCCTAATAGTATTGGTTCCAGGGATGAGCACATTAGAAAAAAAAATTTTTGCAAAGTTACTCCATAGAAACTGCATTCTATTCTTGCTGTAGCTTTAAGACTTCTTTGCTAAGGTAACAATCCTGATGAAGAGACTCGTGGCCTGCTTGTGGTAAGTGAGCCACTGTAATTTGCCCGAGTGAAAATAAGATTGCACCATTCTAGTTAGTCCCTTTTTGTAATGGAGAGCATGATGACCTAATAGAGCTCTGTCTCACCAAGAAAAGAATTGTGAAAATCATTTTGAATCACCTAAGTCAATGAAATAATGGAATAGCTTGATGTTGAAAGTCTCATTTTGGATAATGGCATTTGTGAATGTTTATATGCATAAATTAAAGAATCGATTTACATCTTTTTTCTCTCTTGCTTGAGAACATTTCAGGCCCTGAGTACAAAGTTGTTCAGGTTCATTGCTCATTCACAAAGCAGCACCTGTGATAAAAATGTGGAAACTTCTGTGTGTCACTAGACCTAGATACACACTCTAACAGACTCATTCCACTTCTGCTGTAAATGACTCACAGTATCTCCTGCAGATATTTTTTCCTCTCTTTTTGGCTGACTTGCAGCCTTGAAGCCTCAAGAGCTCTATAACTTCCTTAGGCGATGGGTGCATTTCAATGAGCTGAACTTTTGCCCTAGGCAATTGCGAGATGAGAGGCTATTACCTCTGTGACACCCTCAGATAATGAGTATGGAGAATGGGACAGTGCTGGCTATCCCTGCTGCTAGTGTCCTCAGAAGAGCCTGATAAGTTAATAGAATACCAAATTACTGTTGGTTTGAATGTAAATCTCCTCAAGTAATTTCATTTTCTCTACTTCCTCAGACTTTCTATGCAACAGATAGACACACGTACAATTTTCAGAAGATTCTGGTGACGTGTAGAAGCATTTCATACCATAAAAGGAACACACGTTTATAATGTGACCTTTAAAAATACTCTATTACTTCAAATGTGATTTTATTTCAGAAGTGCTTTCTGATTGGAAGCTATACCATGCGTGAATTTCAACTGCTAACCCTAAAGTGAAATTCATAAAGGCATAGATAGATAGATAGATAGATAGATAGATAGATAGATAGATAGATAGATAGATAGATAGATAGATAGATAGATAAAAAACACTTACAGGATTTCTAAGTTTTTGTAGATTTCCTGTGTTGTGTTTTTTGGGGTTTTGTTTGAGTTTTTTTGTTGTTGTTTTGTTTTGGGTTTTTTTGTTTTTGTTTTGGGTTTTTTGTCTGTTTTTTGTTTTGTTTTGGATTTTGTTGGGTTTTTTTTTGTTGTTGTTTAATAATTAGGAACTATTTGGAAACTATCAATTTGCTGATAGCGTCTTAATTTCCCCTTTTTTCCACACAAGAGCATATGTACACTCTCTAAAATTCATTTTAGCCCTAAGTTATGTCTTTTTAGAAAAACAGCTTTCCTGATCATAAAAAACCCCTAGTATTTATGTCCTATTATTTACTTTAAGAAAACAGTAAATAATACTTGTCATACTTGCTATTTTCACAATTTTCAGAAAGGGGTTAAAACAATGATCCAATTTTTAGTTGTTTTGACATTAAAAAAACTGTGCCAGGCATGGAATATTAGTTGTTTCTTGAATACTTTTTTGTATTCCTAAGGTAAGGTCTCCAAAATAAACTACCTCTGTTCCATAAAATGAGAGGTGTTCTCTATTTTAACATTTAAATACAGCTGAAAAAAACCCATGGTTTTTTGTCATCCTATTATTTCCCTCATTTTTCTCAAGAAACATGTAAATCACTAACCTGCTTACAAAATTATATTAATAGCGACCCTTGATATGAAGAAAAATGGAATTCAAGAAACTACTTATTACATCATTAATTCCACAAACACAAGGTTAATTCTACCATTTTGTGCATCCCTCAAGAAATATAAATTTTATATTGCAGAAATACTCTGTGCTTAAATGCTGATTCCTCTGCCTGTTGAAACAGAATGACATGAAAATTAATATTTTAATGTTGAAGCTTTTATACAAACATGCAGTGACAAACATAAGTGTTGCAGATCTATTGTGACACTCTAATACTCTCTTAGCCTGCTTATTGTGCATAATTTTATCTGGTAGTATAGGGCAGTAACTAAGAGAGCAAAAGTGTATCATTTTACTGAGTCTTTAAAAAAAAAAACTTAATCTTTGTCTCTAACTGCCATTCTAATTAAAACTTGGGAGTGGAAGGAGATATGAAGAACTTTATAGCTTTATTATTCTTCATAGCATAGAATGAGACATATATGTCTTCTGCCTGCCTTGAATTACTTTTTGTTTCAAAAACTCTTTTGAAATTACAGTAGTTTGGTTGGGTTGCTGCAAAAAGATGCTGTGAGACTGTTCCATGAATTAACTTGAATTTTAAACATTTAGTGTGTTCAATACTGAGGAAGCAAACAATGGGTGAGACAAGGTACAGGTTTGAAAGAACACTGATGCTTTCTGCTGCTTTCTACTACTTTCCATTCTCAGACCATGTTGCTTGAAGGTAACTCATACTTTCTTTAAGAGTTCTCAAACTCTTAAAGGGAGATTCCATCTCTTAGGGAGACCTCCAGGGTGCAAAAGTGAGCACGGGGCAGAATAATAAAATACAGAGGATCAAGTAAAATGGAAGATCTTCCATTAATTTCAAAGCCATCTGATTTCTCAGTGTTTTCCTGTGGGGAAACTCTGAGGTGAAAAGTGGTTCTGAGGCAGTTTTGGGAGGATTTTGAGGGGAAAAAAGGGGCCCTGGACCTTTTAAATTTTGATTTTAGGGGAACTCTGAGGGAAAAAGGGGATCCCAGATACATAAATCC
>NW_005054643.1:0-5464 GCF_000277835.1 Geospiza fortis | reverse complement strand
TTTTTTTTTTTTTTTTTTTTGGGAATTCTGAGGGGGAAAAGGGGTTCTGGAGCAGTTTGGGGAAAATTTGATGGAAAAAAAGGGGTTACCGAGACTTAAATCCTTTTTTGGAAGGGATACTGGAACATCTGAGTTTTTATTTTGGGGAACCTCTGAGGGGAAAAGGGATCCAGAATATGTAAATCCTTTTTTTTGTTTTTTTTTTTTTTTGAGGAAATTTGAGGGTTTCTCTAAAATTCAGAAAAAACAGAAAATTCTCAGAAAAATCACAAAAATCTCAGAAAAAGTCAGAAAATTCTACCCAAAATTCCCTGAAATCTCCCCAAGATCCCCCCCCCCAAAAACTCCAAACTCCACCAAAAGCCTGCAATTCCACCAAATTTCCACCCAAAATCCCAAAATTCCACTTCAAATCCTCTCTGGAATGCCAAAATCCCCTCAAATCCCCCCAAAATTTCCTCAAAATCCCCCTAAAATTTCCAAAATTCCCTCAAATTTCCCACCAAATTCCCCCAATCCCCTCATTTACCATCAAAATCCCCTCCAAACTCCCTCAAATTCCCCCAAATCCCATCAAAATTCCCAAGTTTCCCCAAATTCTCACAAAACTTCCAGAAAATCCCCAATTCCTCTCACTTACCCTCAGAGTTGTATATTCCAGCAAATCTTTTGCAAGTTTTCTCATCTGCAATAGATATATAGAAGAAACTTTTTTATTTATCAATGTATCATCTTAAAAACAAAAATCTGCCACATGCTTGCAACATGTAAGAACAGTTTAATTATCATTTGTAAATTACATATACATTAATTCTAGTTCTATAATTCTATTTTTGTTACATAACCTACTGAACTTCCATGCAATTTCTAGCACTTCTATATAATTGAATAGATTTTTGCACTCAATTAGTTTTTTTCTTTTTGCTAGTATCATGGATGTGAACACAATCCTTTACCAACACTTCTTGCACAGGTGTACTGGCATCATATATAACCAATATGCCATGTTTGGGTTGAATTTTCACAGTTCCTTTTTTTTTTTAAATATTAACAGCCTTTTCCACCCACATCTACTATGTAGATTAAAATTGTAACATACATCTCTTCCTTTTGGAAAATTATGATGTTGATAATTTTTTATGTTTTTGTGGTTAAATGATTTAAAAAAGCCAAAGTAACATGCACAGTATTTGAATACTGAATTCAACGTGCTTCAGTAAAAATAATTCTCTTATCATATGAGCTGATCCAGCAGCTGACAGACACAACAGTCCTGTTTCTCTTTCCTCCTTTTTCTTTGCTGGTACTGAGTTTTGGCTTTGTGGTAAGCTTGTTGCTATACAGATTGGTGAGAATTTTAAGCTATTTTGTGGCTCAGAGACCTGAACCAGATCACTAATAGACAGTGGACACCAACACTTTCAATGGTTTAGGGGTTTAGAGGGTGGAGTCATACACATAAAAGAAGACAGGGAACTTTCATTGTTTTCTTCCTTTGTTTTTCTCCCCTCTAGTCTTTACCTGAGAGCAGTCCAATCCTTTTATTTCAATAATGAAGTTACCATCTGGCTCACACCACCTCTTTGAAATTGACACCTGACTGGTAGAAGAAAAGCAGACTAATGCATGTTTTTACAGGGAGCCTTGCTTTCTAAGAATCCAAACTAGCTTAATTGTTTATTCTGGAAATGAGTGACTGTTAAAGTCCAGCTATTAAAATATTTAAGACAGGCCTCAGGCCAAATTAAGGTGCAAAGAAGACCATATGGCAAAGTCTCATTATGGATTATATTTAACAGTAAATGTGAAGTACAGAGAGAGATAGAAGGAAATAGAAAAATCTGTGGTGGGAGACAGAGAGTGTGACGGAGACAGATTAAGTAGAAAATATGGATCTATGGATCATCACAGTGTCCTGTTAATGGTTTTCTTCTGATATTCTTGGTGGTGAGCATCCCACAAAACACTGAGTTCAATGCATTAATAGAAGTTTATGCCATGGGACTGCCCACGATCCAAACAGATTTTGGATCAGTTGCATCGCTTTGTATCGTGTGCAGTTGTCAGGTGTGTGGTCTCAGCAATGTGTCATGGGGGAGCTGCGGGCACCTCTGTTGGTTTTTGGCACCTTCTCAAGTGAATGTCCTGCATGCATGTGGCCTTCCTGGGGTGCGGTGGGGTTCATAACTGAGCTGGAGTTAACTCCCTTTATCTAGAGGTTACATCACTTACCCAAAAAGTCTCCTCCTCTACCCTGATCCCAGCCAGAGCTGATTTTCCCAACAGCTGCTGTATTTGGCTTTCTTTGTGAACACAGTCTTCTCCCTACATCTTGTTTATTTCTTCCCAGACATGAGATAATCGAAAATAGTGTTACATTTATCTTATGTCAAGTACCGTAGGTGATGGTAATACATTCTGTAATAGTGACTGATAGGTCATATCCTAAAACATTTCTTCTACAAATTCATGAATTCCAATCTTTGGATTACAAAAAATCCATTATGGTCATCAAAGAAATATTTGGGGTGGAAGTAGTTATCAGGGTATTCTTAAGCTAATTTTTTAAGCTGGTCCTAGCAGAGAATAATCAAAAAAGCTGAGGAATTATATTTCCTTTTCAGACACTAAAAGAGGTGTTGATGATTGTCCCAAATCAAATAGAAAAAGGTTTTTTTTCTAGTCCCTGTCTAATCTTAATCAACTGTAATTGTGTGCTTTACCAGGATCTCTTAGATGTGTCTAATTTTCTAAATATAACTGCTCATAAGAACAAAATATATAATTCTGAACACTAATACTAAGCACATTTGTTACCAAATTATTTTTAAGCATCTTCATATGTAAGATGTAATAAAATGGAGAAGAAAATTCAGTGTAACAAGAATGGTGTCTTCAATGTTTTCCTCTGTACATTCTGAAGCAAACAAAATTCAAATGAATCAATAATATTTGAAGGTAAAATTCAACTAAATAGATCCAAAAAAGGAATTTTGAAATGATGAAACTACTTTCAGATTAAGCTCATAATTTGTAAAATTAATTCCAGTAAGGTATTCTAATTCAAGTAACTCTAATATTGATTCAAAAATAAGTCCCTCAGTCATAAACTCTCTAGAAGATTATTAGAATAAAACTTTTCTGCAAAGAAAGAATTTCAAGAGTGTAGTTCCTTGGTTCCTCTATGTCACAAAGAATCTTTTTCCATGTCAGCAATATCTTAAATTTTTTTTCATTCAGCTTTAATGAGTTGAACCTTAACTATGGTCTTTAATTCTTTGAAAATCAGGCAGTTTAATGTTATGCTCTTGGGATACACTGGCTGTTGAATCTGCCTTCTAATACTGAGGATAAAATTTGGCTGTTGTAGCACCCATACATTTTCTTCAAAACATTTTCAAACTGTTTTATAGAAGGATAAGTTAGATAATAATTTTTAAACAACGCTTCTGAAGAACTTGTGTACACATGTTCCATTGACAGAGTTATTATTAACATGCATTTGGTGTTCTTATGGGCTCAAAGTCTTCAATTTCACTACAAAGCAGGTGTGTGGGTGTTGATGTTTTTCATGTTGCCTCAGCAGAGTGTCCCTTTTCAGTGGAGGCAAGTGCAAATCACAATGCAGTGCTCATCAGACACACTAAGGACAGAAAACTGGATATTGCAGCATCCAGAGACATTTTTCTACTGCATAGCTAAGTAGGAGATGAGAGACCTTCATGCTCAAAATTATTTAAAAAAAAGAAAAGAAAGTGAGTTGTTTCATAAATTGCAACATGCTTTGACTGAACTTACACTGCATAATAGAAAAAACTTTCTCCCTCACCCATGCCTAATATTATTGGTTACTTTGAAAATATTGTATAAATATTTCTTATGGAGAGAATTTACAGATGAAAAGAAAAATAACATAAGTTGCAAATATTTAAATTTTTGCCATAATTATGTTCTCTTGTAAATGCTTCTTAGAATATGTAGATGTACTCCTGAAAGATTTTGTTTTCTCTGCGTCTGTCTCTTGTTGTCCTATATAAAATTATGATAGTTCTTATATATATTCTGTTCCTCATCCTGATTTAGTTGACTTTGGAAAAAGTACTCACAATGTAAAAAGACAAATCTACTTGGTTTTATTCCATAGAGTGCTAATACATTTTTAATTATTTGCATACTACAGCATAAACTATATTAGTCATTCCAGTTGTTAACAATTTGACTTTTCCATTAAAAAACTTTTATTGTGAAGAAAGAGGTAAGAAAAATATCTGTACTGAATTATGCCATAAACTTTAGCAGAAAGCAGAGGCTTATAAATTACATGTCTTTGAAACAAAATCTTGAGAGTCTAATGTTTGATACATTATTCTCCATGCTGCACTACTGAACTAAATTAATTACTTTAGAATGCTGATATGGGACATTCCATTAGTGAAAATATTTAAAGTAATAATATTCCTTTTTCCTTTAAGTCCAGAAAATGTTTATTCAGTTAAAAAAAATAGATATTTCACAGTCTTGCAGTGAAATGTAGTCAGTTGGTGCGAGGCTTATTTATAATGGTAACCCTATAAAGTTTCCACATCTTTCATCATTTTCAGTTTTGGCTTTATGACAAATACTTTGGTTTACAAAAAAATAGCAGCTTGGTTTATTCAAGCATTCACAGGGACAATAAAATAGATGCTATTAAATGTCTCTATTTAATAGTGTAACACTTTCTACATTGTCTTTGTCCAGAGTTCATTTTGGGAGCACTTGCACACAGGCTAAATTTTACCTATTTCAATACCTTGAACTCTTAACTCTTGGTATGAAGGGAAAGCACGCATCAACTCGTATCTAAATAAGCAGGAGGTCCTTTGTTATACTGAAGTCATTCCTGAGGCCTATGAGAAAACCTGAGAACAGAATTCTAAAGTTATGGTTGCAAATACTTATATGCAACTGCTTCATGCTAGATATGGTGATATAGGGTTCTAACATGTGCTAAGGCTTTAAGACAATTAGCTGCATGACAGTCTTGTAGTGTCTATGCTATTTTCTGACTTTACTATCAATTTTGGATGGAATTGATTTAGTTTAGTTCTGGTCTACCTAAGCTCCTGAGCTAAAGGTTTGGTCGTATGTCATGAGAAGACCATTGTAGCCACTCAACCATGATATAATTTAGTCTTCCTTAGAAGCACAACAGTCCTAAAACAAAATCTCAGTGACAAGGCGTCTCTAGAGAAGGTAAAAATACTACTTTTGCACTTTGCTGAAAAAAGGTCAAAATAGTCATCTGCTTCTGTATATTTTTAATGGAAGAATATGCACCACAACATTTACCACTGTCCTGGTTCAGGGCAGATTTTGGAGAGAACCCCCAGAGGGTGTCCTCTAGGAAAGCAGATTCAATTGGCCCCTCTTCCCAACTGGTCTGGGAGAAAAATAACTCCTTGGAGAAAAGTGGAAAAAACCC
>NW_005054642.1:341862-344014 GCF_000277835.1 Geospiza fortis | reverse complement strand
ATGTCCCTGCCCTTGAAAGCATATGGTAATGCCTTTTGAGAGCTTTGACTTTGGAGAAGAATTTTTTGGTTCTTTCTTTTTTTTTTTAAATATGCATGTCCTGACTCTCATATGTTGCCCTGCAAGTTTTGTCTTCCTTCTTGACTTTTTCCCTAGCTTTTGCAACATCCGTGATCTTAGGTTTGGCTTGTTTTGTTCTGTTGCGCTGGTGTTTACATCCTGACAGACCACGTTTTCAGACACAAAATCTCTCAATTTTCGGGATTTTTTGGGGTTTTTTTGAATTGCAATTCCTTTGATGGTATCTACATTTCAGAGTGTTTGTTAGCCTTTGTTTTCCAGTTTGCAATTTTTAATTTCCCTTCTCAAAAGTGAATGGTATTTCCTAAGGAAATATGCAAGGCCAGACGGGACAGGTCCTGTGCATACTGAAAATGCAGGGGTATTCCATGCCTGAGAGTGCTTTAATGTACGTCCGCAGTTTATATACAGACATGAATGGAACAGGGCTACTTGAGCGTGACAAGCGTCTTCAGCTGTTTATTTATCCAGCATCAGTCTCATTACATTGTTATGGCAATGGAGAGATGAGAACAACTTGCTGTCTAGGCAGCAGGCCAAAGAAAGAATATAGAAACCCTCTAACTTTATAGATTCCCACACTTTAACAGAAATTCCCTGGGAAAAACCTCACAGCTTTCAGGGTCCAAATTCATTAGGAAGCTTTAGGGCACTGCAGTGTGGGGGAAACTCAGCATGGTGCCATCTTTGAAAGCCTTCACTTTCCCATGCAGAGGAGATGGGAACACTGGCACAGGGACTTGTCCTGATTTTTACCCTTTTACATCATATTTTCGAAATTAAACCTGTAAAAAAATGCAGCTTTGATTTCTTGCTCCCATCACCTGGCACACTCTGGGGCTCATCCCTTTACACTTAAGGCAATGCCATTGGAAAAACAAACATCGATTTCTATGCCTGTGAAGGCTCAAAATAAACTCCACTTCTCCCGCATCTGGGCTCAATGTTGCAGCACCCAGACTCTCAGACTGAAAAGGACAATGAGTCCCCTGACCTGCTGAGCACAGCCAGGGCTCTGCATGAACTTCATAGGCAAAAAAGGGACAGAGGAACCCAGGTCCTGAAGCCTGACACTGATCAAACAGGGATCAGTATCAAAATCAAAACACTCTCCACCGCAGAAAAACATCTCCGCTCTTTGTGTCACCCAGCACAGCCCCCCCAATCCAACATTCGAATAGTCAGGAGTGACACTGGCCCCCGGTAAGGGGATACCCAGCACATTTACATCCCTGCACCTGCCCTGCTGCCCACAGCAGCTGCACCAAAATCCCTGGAGTGCCTGAGTGCCTTTAGCTTAGGCATGGAATCCTGCTCCTCCATTTCATGTCTGAAATTACAAGTCAAGTCTTTCACGATTTTCACCTCTATGTTCAGCAATTAGTTAGAAAAGGGCTTGTGCCATGACATCCCTACCCACAGCACAAGGCAGAGAACTTGGGTAAGTAGGTTTTGAGAAGGAAATGGGCCTGTCCTTGAAAGAAGTCAGCCCTTCAAGCTAAGCAATATATTTTTCTGTAAAGAAATCAAAGGAGGAATCTGTTCATAAGAGATAACATTGCAGAGGAAAAAGTACAGAGATCTTTACTTGTTTAGAGAAGAAGGGCCCCAGAGCGTTAATCCTTCACTAACATAAATGAATGTTCTTTAACACTTTTTGTTAGGAAGGATTGTTGCTGACACCTAAGCTGAACAGGACATACTACTAGCAAAATAAGCATGTCTCAAGATACAGCATGTCAAGGCTGTTTTCACAGGCAAGCAAAGAGAGTCAAAACACAGCACTAAGGCCATATTTCCAGATGTTTGGAAGTGGATGTGCGAAAGGAAGCAAAAAAATGAAGCAAAAGCAAAGCTGTCTGGGAAACACTTGGTTTTTAGTATCCTTAACTTTAAAATAACTCAAGAACCTAAAGCAGGTGTCTAAAGATAAGTCATTCTGAGACCATATATTTGCTTCCATAGATATATATAAGGGGTCTCTTGGATGCCTTTTAGGCACTGTGCTAGGCTCTAAGGTCTCCCTGGAGCTCTCTCTTCTCCAGGCTGAACAGCCCCAGCTCTCAGCCTG
>NW_005054642.1:336127-341461 GCF_000277835.1 Geospiza fortis | reverse complement strand
ATCAACACAAGACTGAACTTGTCAAATGCCTACAGGTTCACAACTCCAGCATTCAGATCCAAAATACACAGCAGAGGATAACAACAGCAGTTGCTCTGCTTTTAAAGTATTACAAATACCTATAATTCAAGATAGAAAAGATGAATAAGTGTACAGTAAAAATAGGAGCATATATAAAAATATCTGCCTGGATGAAAGAGCAGAAGGCCGTTAGCGAAACTCCCTGACAGGAGTAATTTTGGCAAAGGTCATAGAAAGATAATATTTTATTAGATAAACTGATAATGCTGAGACAAAAAGCAGGCTTATAGACATTCAGGGCATTGTTCAGGTACCACTGGAAAATTTTATGGCATGTTATAATGTAATCTGAAATGTTGTCAACTTAGAGGTCAGGGCCAGTAAAACAGGACAGATACATTTGATCTAAAAAGCAATTTAATATTTATTTTTAGTCCTGTATAAATCAAAACTTAAAATAGTGTCTAAAATCAGATGGCAACAAAGATTCTGCCCTGAAATACTTCACGGAGAAAATATCTACAAATTGCCCTGGCCTGTACTGAGCTCAGACTATTAGGAAGAGAAAAGACAAAAAGGGTAGAGCAGATCAATATGAATGTTTTTGAGAATAGGATTCCCTGACTTAATCACTCATCTCACTGCCCTGGATGTGCTTTGCTCAGTGCAAACCCCACTCTGAGTGATCATCATTGGTGAAAAAGGGACAGAAGAACCCAGATCCTGAAGCCTGACACTGATCAAACAGGGATCAACCTAAACATCAAAACACTCCCCAGCGCAGAAAAACATCTCTGCTCTTTGTGTCACCCAGCACAGCCCCCCCAAACCAACATTCAAATAGTCAAGAGTGACACTGGCGCCGGGTAAGGGGATACCCAGCACATTTACATCCCTGCACCTGCCCTGCTGCCCACAGCAGCGACACCAAAATCGCCCCCAGCAGCAGCCTTGCACCATGGAAGCTTGTCACCCTACACAGTATTTCAATGTCACTTCCTATGGGGCCACAACTGTGGCCATCATCACCCTGGAGGTGTTTGTGGGCATGTGGATAAATGCTTTCATTGTTTGTGTGCTTTGCATTGCCTGGGTCAAAAAGAAAACCCTGAACTCTAATGAGAAGATCTTGTTGTCACTCTCCACAGCATTTCAATGTCACTTCCTATGGGGCCACAACTGTGGCCATCATCACCCTGGAGGTGTTTGTGGGCATGTGGATAAATGCTTTCATTGTTTGTGTGCTTTGCATTGCCTGGGTCAAAAAGAAAACCCTGAACTCTAATGAGAAGATCTTGCTGCTGCTGGGATGCTCCAGGTGTTCATATTTGTGCTTCACATGGATATATCGCTTCCTTTCAATGATTTATCCCGATTTTCTTCATGTTCCAACCATACGTCAACTAATTAGATCTTTGGTAACCTTTTTTAATTATTCCAACTTGTGGGTCTCAGCCTGTCTTTGTGGTTTCTACTGCATAAAAATTGCCAATTTCAGGAACAGCTTCTTCATCTACCTGAAAGTAAAAATTGACAGGATGGTGCCCTGGTTCTTGTTGGGGTCAGAGATTTTAGCCTTGGCTATCAGCATCATTATCGCTGACCTCTCTGAAACTCTCCAGAGGAACAACAACACTTCCACCTGCCCAGGAAATTTTTGGGAAGTAACTATCAGAAAGGATATGCATCTTTTATCTACTTTTTTACTCTCTGGTTTCGTATTTGCTGCTTCATTCCTGGTAGTCACCTTTGCTGCTGTTTTCCTTCTCTTTTCTCTCTGGAGACACAAGCGCACCATGCAGACAAGCTCCATGAAGGACCTCAGCATGGATGCCCACATCAGAGCCATGAAATCTGTCCTCTCCTTCTTAGTGATGTACAGCATCAACTTTGTATGTTTGGTCTTGACAATAATTTATGCCACGAAGAAAGAAAATATCATGACACTCCTTTTATACATATATCTGTGTGCTTTTCCAGGCGTTCATTCCCTTATTCTGATTTTCAGTAGTCCCAAGCTCAGAAAAGCAATGCTGAAGATTATCTCCTGTGTGAAGTGTGAGTTTTTCATCAAGTAGGAATTGCGATAACAGATGGAGTCCATGAAAAATGTTGAAAACAGTAGAAAATAAGTAATTTAATTTCTGATGCAGCTCTCCAGGCAGTGTAGATGATACTGATGTTCACTCTTCAACATCCAAGTTATGAAAACTTCATTTGTAGAGTTTGAGCTAAATTATTGTGAGCTAAATACATTATTATCATATTTAGATTTAGCTAAAACTTTGAGATATATATTTTTTATTAACAAAGTCAATTAGCCCTGATGGTAGGAACAATGCCTAAGCCCCTGTGTGGTGAAGGGATTCATGTGGGCATGAGAGTCTGCTGGTGGGGTGATGGATCATCAGGCAGAGCTCCTTTACCTCTCCCTGAGCCCAGTGGAAGAGGGAGTGATGCTAATTAAGTGTTCGGCCCCTGCCCAAGACTCACAGCCTTTGCAATCACAATCCTGGGTATCCCTCATCTCCACAGCAGCTGGCTGCCCACCACCATTCACCATGGCAGCAAGGAGGTATTTTGACTGCAGCTGTATTTTATAAAACTGCATTTCTCCCAAATCTATCAATTTGGCATTTCAAACCCTCCCTGGCAGAGGATGAGACCATGATCCCACTGTGCAGACAGGACAGCAGGATTGCTTTGCTCTCCTCCCGAAAGCAGGGAACATCTCTTGCTTAAGATTTGCTCTTCCAACTGTGTCAGATTGTACCCTGGTGAAATTCTGTTCATAGGCCTACCTGGTGGTGAAGTTGACCTTAATGAATTACCCACTACTCTTCTGTTTTTCTTCTTTTTTTCCTAAATATATTTAGAGCTAGTCCAGTGAGTGTATTTATTAGTGGCAATTCCAAATTTGTACTCCTACAATAAAATGCATGAGTTGTGATTCTGTGTCTCTGAAGTTCTTATTAAACATAACAAGACTTAAATGTTGAATTTGCCATAATCAGAAATTTAACTGAGCTGCACCCATACCTTTTGATCACTGAGGACCAGCAAGGGCTTTATTTTCTCCCAAATTTCTATACTCCTAATGGAACAGAAAAATGTGCAAGACTGGAACACAAACTGGCTGCAAAAAATGGAATAACAATACTTACCAACCAGCACAAATGTTTTTGGTATTCACAGAATTAAATGGCTGCAATGAAGAGGTTTCTCTCTATTTTGGTTTACATTTCCTTCTGCTGTGACCCTGTGCTGTGGCATATATTATGGGCTGTATCAGAGCCTGGCAGTGGCTGATAGCTCAGTGCCCGGTCCCTCAGCAGAGGTGGTCACTGAGCCACAAAGAGTGAGGCAGGAACGGCCCCGGGGAGCTCAGGGGGTGCAGAGCCCCCTTCCCACTCCAGCCCTGCATGTGCCCCACTGTCTGCAAGGACAGGATTGCCTGCTCTGTGGGACTGCTCTCCTGGCCTGCTCTGACCTGGAGATGAGATTGGCTTGTCCCAGTGCACTCTGGCTCAGTGAAACACGCAGCTAACAGGTTTTGCTCTCAATCGGGGAAACAGCTCGAGGAGTCAGGAGTGGAGGAGACAACTCGTTAAGAGCTGACTGCAGCTGCTATTTGACTTGGCCCTGTGCTGCTGTGGGGGAGGAGGTGGAGGAGCTGGGAATGAAGGAGGGAAGTTGAGCCTAAGATGAAAGGGGTGTGGAGGGAGTGTGATCAAGTTGTCCATTTCTTCCTCATTATCCTGATCTACTATCTATATTTAAATAAAATAAATTCATTTTCCTATTGTCAAATACATTTTGTCCATGAGAATAACTGGTGAGTGATCTCCCTGCCATTATTTCGAACCCTGAGTATTTCCATTGTGTTTTTCACCCCTGCCCTTCCTGTAGGTGAGAGAGAAGGAACAGCTCAGTAGAGTTCTGACTTCTCCCTGAGGGCAACCCATCACTGCAGGTAAAACATGAAATAGTGCCAGCAAATACACAACAGAACCTGGATTGGTCACTTCTACCAGCAGCTCAGGTCCAGAGGCAGATTGTAAGCAGATCTGCTGGACATATCTCCCCTGTGAAAGGCCTTGAAAGGACAGAAACGGCCACACATCCCTTCTTCCCCAGCTGTTGCTGCTCATGCACGTCATCCTTTTATCTGATAATCCTGTCCAGTTTCACAGGAAAACCCTGGAAGATCCATCTCATTCCCTACATGCAGTGCAACATCCATCCCTCCCAACCTCACATGCCACAAGACTCAGCAGGAAAATCCAGCACCTTGCACATGTTACCACACAAAACACCACACAAAGTCCCAGAAAACAACACTGCAGATCCCTTTCCTCTATTTCTTTGAAACCCCTGAGAATGTGACAGCAAGCACAGAATCCCTGTCCTGTGCACCAGCCCCACTCAGCTGGCACTGCAGGGGACAGGGTGTCCATCAGCACAGCCACCCTGCACAGCCCATGGGGACAGATGCAGGATGTGCCCAGCCTGGAGAAGCTGGCACATGAGAGGTGTCAGAAGTCAATGGGAATGGCTGCCCAGTGCTGGCACAGTATGGAAAACTGCTCTGGGTTACATTCCAAGTCTTTATGGTGGCCAATCAATGCAATTAGGAGCATGTGATATGAATATTCATGTAACATCCTGTTGGCCCTTATATCCCACAGAAAACACGGCTATCATCATTTGGAAGAGAGAAAATGCTGGGAGTTCATTTCCCGTAGCCATAGAGCTCTTGCTTGGGGTTTCATTTCTCCTGCCTCCACCACAGCATCAGATGAGATCTCCTAGGTTGTTGTGGTCCTGATGTGCAAGGTCCAATGGGAAAGGTCCTGTACTACCCCAAAGGGCACGAGCAGTCCATGCCCTACAGAGCTCAACACAACTTGCCTAGGAAAAACCTCACAGCTTTCAGGGTCCAAATTCATTAGGAAGCTTTAGGGCACTGCAGTGTGGGGGAAACTCAGCATAGTGCCATCTTTGAAAGCCTTCACTTTCCCAAGCAGATGAGATGGGAACCCTGGCACAGGGACTTCTCCCAATTTTTACCATTTTACATCATATGCTCCAAATTAAACTTGTAAAAAAATCCAGCTTTACTTTCTGTGTCTCCCATCACCTGGCCCACTCTGGGGCTCATCACTTTACACTTAAGGCAATGCCATTGGAAAAACAAACGTGGAATATCAATGCCTGTGAGGCATCAAAATAAACCCCAATTTTCCAGCATCTGGGCTGAACGTTGCAGTACCCAGGCTCTCAGACTGAAAAGGACAATTAATCCCCTGACCT
>NW_005054642.1:322729-335942 GCF_000277835.1 Geospiza fortis | reverse complement strand
CCTCTATAAAGCTTCTCTTGCCATCCCTGACACTCCACCAACAGCAGCCACTGATCTGCCTCAGGCTCTGCTGCCACAGCCCCCTTGGCCAGCACAGCTCTGCTCCGCAGCTCGCACCATGGAAGCTTGTCACTCTCCACAGCATTTCAATGTCTTTTCATACAGGGCCACAACTGCAGCCATAATCACTATCTTGGTTTGAAAAGACAGGTATCTGCTAAGGGAGGCGGGAGCCTCTATTGAAATGGAAAATGTAAACCCTCTCTCTCCAACTTATTTTGAAATTAAGGGGCTCTCAGGAAAAGATAGGGGAATAGGAATAACAGTTCTTTACTAGGAAAATTAAAAATACAAATGGAAGGTACAAAAAAACCTACTCACAGAGTCAGAACACAACCTGACACCTTGTGGGGCAGGGTGATGGTAGCAGCCTAATTGAATGGTGGCTGGAGCCCTCCTGCAGTGCCAGGTGTAGTTCTGTTGAAGCAGTGATCCTGTAGAAAGGTGTAGTTTTCTTCTGAAGGTGCAGTGGTGATGTAGATGGGCCTGGTCTTCCTCTGGCAATCCAGTGGGAGAAGGCTGCCTCCGGTGTTCCAAATGTCAGATTATATCCAGGTAGGAATGCTTGGCTCCTCCCCCTGGGTGGAGCATCTCTGAGTTAATTCTTGTCAATAACAAATTCATTTAGATCTGGTACATGGCCTGGATGCAAAGGGGCAATAAGAGTACTGCAAACCTTCCTCAAACACTTTGGCATTTGCTGATTGAAAAATGACTTAACTCAGCATCAGGTTTATTTGTGTTTGGGTTTATATTTCTTTCTGCTGTGTCTCTGTTTTTTTGCAATATTATCACTTCTAACACTGGGTAGGGAGGGTGTAACTCGAAAGACTGCAGCCTATGGTGACCCCATGTCAGAGCTGCCTGATTCTGAAGGACTGCAGCCCACGGATGGGATTCACACTTGAGCATGGAAAAAAGTGAGGAGGAAGGAGTGGAAAACTTTTTATGGACTGACTGCAACCCTCATTCCCTGTACCCCCACACCACTGCGGCAGAGGATGTGGAGAAGCCAGGAATGAAAGAGTGAATTTTGATTTGTGAAGATGAAGAGGGGAAGGCAAAGGGTTCTAGTTTTATGTTTGTTGCTCATTATGCTACTCTATTATCAAGAGACAATAAACTAAATTAATTTTTCTCAACTCAAGTCTGTTCTCTCTATGACAGTAGCACCTTCTATTCTCCCCTTGGGCTATTGCAGAACAAGAATAAAGGAACAGCTAGGTGGGGGCATGGCACCCACCCAAACTCAACAAACCCCAGCACATTCTCTGAACATGAAATAATTCGAGCATGAACAGAGCAGAATCTCTTTTGTTCATTTCTGTCACTAGCTTGGACACAGAGGGACATTTTTTCCTATGCCTGGTGCTAGTGGTGCATTTTCCACCCATTTTTGGCAGGGTCTGTTTGGCCTCCTGTTCTCCCAGCAGGAAAGTATCTGCCAGAAGTGGAGACCAAATATCTGGGGCCTCCCTCAGACAAGGGAGGAGCTAAAGCCCAAGATCTTTTGGACACAGCATTCCCCTGAGCAGAGTCATAAAAGGGGCTTGGGGCACTGCTAAAAACAAGGCAGTGCTCCAACACTCTTGGAAGTCACAGAGAAACGAAAGAATGGATGAGTACCTGTTCCCTTTTGCTGGGCCAGGAGTGGGAGTTACAGCCTTTTCAACCCATGTGTCCAAAAAAAGCCCAACATCAACGTCTTCCCTTCAGCCAGAAGAAGCAACTACAGCCCTGTTACAAAATGAGTGCTTCAAAAATCACTGGCAGGGGTATTAGTAAAAAACAGATTTAATAATAAGCAAGAGCATGATGAAGTTTGTTGGCAAGATCCACGCTACTACTTACTAGATAGTTAAGGCACACCAAGGGAAAAAAACAGAAAAAAAAATCCCATCAATCAAAACAGAAATGAACCAAGGACTACGTGTGTGTGTGTGTGTGTGTGTGTGTGTGTGTGTGTATGTGTACGAGAGTGTTTAGGTGTGTGCAACAAAATGGTAGAAAGGGCAAGGATTAAAGGGAATTCGGCCTCAAAGCTTAATAACACTCAAAAGTACTTAACTTTCTTCTTAAATTTAACAATTTAGCAAAGGAATAACACTTAACAGCATTTAACTTAGCTTTTAGCTTATATTAAAGTTATTCACAGGCCTAACTTACATAAATATCTAAGATACTTAAACATCTAAGAGAGCAGCATTTCTCCCATATTTATCAAAGCACATTCACACGTGTAGGCACGCAGACAGAAAGAGTCAGTGCAAGGTACCTGTGAAAAATTCCCCTCAAAGGCAGTGAAATATTTGCTTTGAATGTCTTTGTATCTTATCACCAGGGCAAGGGTTGAGCCCCGAGGAGTGAGGGATTGGCCCAGGAGCAGTTGCTGTTCAGGGATTCTGAGTGCAGCAAACTTGGGAGTTCCCAGCTATGTGAGGCCCCACTGGTCATGACATGCTAGGAGAGCTCAAAGGGTCTCATTTTGTACCCTCATTTTTATTTATAGGGCTGCAAGAAAGTGGGCTTTAGTCATAACAATGTTTCATCCTGGCTCAATTCAGTTCGACACTCCTTCTTTGAAAGTGTGAGAACCAGGATGTTATGCCATTCAGGCAAAAAAAGTGATTTCTTAGGCTGTTCATAAAAAAGCCCAGGATCTCATTAGGCATCAGCAGCTCCCAGGAGCGGACAGTAGCTCTGATGAGCTCAAGAGGAGCTGGGCCCAGGTGCTGCTCATCAAGGCTGAGGCCTAACAAGTGTTTCTTAGATCACAGCCTGAAAAGCAGAAGAGGAAGCCCCACCTCAACCCCACTACCAAAAAAAGAGAGAGTGTCCTGGGTTGACTATATGATGCTTTTATCTCTGATCGTCTCCCTCTGTTTATGCTGAATAATAAGTTTTGCACCTTTAAGACATGTTCCAGAGAGTGAAGTGGTGTCACCCTGGTTTTTTAAGATTTTCTAGGCCTTCTGATATGGACATTCTTGTGGTGAACTTTTTCAGACACTTTCTGTAAATAACTGATTGTTTTGTCTTCTTTTATGGAGGAGGAGAAAGTTGATGGACTGTTGGTTTGACCAGTGTCATTGGAGAGGTGTCCCTATCACCCTCCAATCCGCTGTCACTTTTGGAAAACTATAAATGGTGGAGTCAGGGAAATAAACTTCCTCTTCCTTCCTTCACCTGAAGAACAGTGGTGTGCTTGCATTCTTTCGTGTCCGATAGTGACACTGGACTGTGGTTTTTTTTCCCTTTTCTTTGGACCTCTTGAAACCTGCTCTGGCCTGAACACCCAGGGGAGCACCGGCAGCTCGCACCTGTGGCCCACCGGGCCAGGCCGGGCCTGCGACATTTCCAGCGCAGGACGGACCGATAAGAGACTGAGTGAGCTCAGCTGCAACCCAGGGAGGGGGGTTTTCTCAGTTTGTCATCTCTTTTGGAGCAGCAAGGGGTTTTATTATTTAATATGGCTTAGGTTTTATTGTTTAATAAACAGCTTTTTTCCACTTTTCTCCAAGAAGGTAGTTTCTCCCAGACCGGTTGGGGGGAGGGGCCGACTGAATCTTTTCCTACAGGAACCCCTTTGGGGTTTTGGCCTGTTTTTGTCCTTTGCACTGCTGTTTATTTCCTCACAGACCATTTTTTGAAGACACTAAATCTCCCAATTTTTGGGTTTTTTTGGGTTTTTTTCAATTGCATTTCATTTGATCCTATCTTTGCAGAGTGTTTGTAAGCCTTTCTTTTTGGGTTCGCAAGATTCCGTTTCCCTTCCCGAAAGGAAATTTCATTTGGATCTTAATTTTATTTTGCAATTACACAAGTTATCATTAGTAAAGATAGCTGGAGCTGTGCCAATTTGTCTGTTTCTCCCTCACATTCCCTGACTTTCTTTTCTCCACATTGAAAACACGTGAAGTCCCATAAAAGCTGTGGTTTCCTTTAGGGAGAGAAGGCAGCCAAGCTCCAGGGATTTGGTGTGCTAAAATTAACCTGGCCTAATAACCCATCTCAATCTACCTGTTTTTTAATTACCTGGCCAGCTAAAAACACCTCTTTTCAATCAAACAGATCTGTTTTGTCAGCTTTGATTTCCCTTTTTTTTCCCTTCTCACCTATCAATCTGTTACTAGCTGCTAGCTGTCATCTGTGAAATACCAGAGAAACAAGGTGCAGTTTTGGTTTACTGGCACACTCTGGTAGAAAAGAGCAAGCAGAGACCCAGGCCCAGAACTGAGGGTCTGTCTGACACACCTTGGTGTGTTAGATAAAGGGTCTAGCCAAGTAATGGAGCACATTTGGTGATGGGTGTGCTCTGCTGGGGACACTTGTGTGGTTTAGAATCTATGAAAAACTGTCATGGATCAGACCAGCATCCTTCTCCAAATGTGGCCAGAAACAGAGGAAAACCAGACGGAGGGGAGATTTGCCTAGAAATATTTCCCTAGTTCACCGTGATTAGCAGCTTGTTGAATTCCCAAGACCAGAGAACGTGGTTTTAGTATTTAATGGCCCCTGACATATTTTTCTATGTATTTGCATCAGTTGTTCCACAGCCATGGAACTTAGTGACCTGTGTTCTGTGTCTCCAACATTAGGAGAAGATTTATTCCCCATTTTCTTTAGTAATTAATCTGCAAAGGCCAAATTGTCTTTTGGGGAGACCTAAGAACTTCACCCCTTCCCTCTAGAGGGAGTTCAATCCACACAAATCTACCCCTCCACTCTCAGGCTTGACTGGCATGTCCCTGTAAACCACAAGGGGCCTCTTCCTATATCCTTAGCAGATGTTTACCCAGTCAGGGTGGGCACGAAGTCCCTGAATTTGCAGCTGCAGTATTACAGATGAGGATATATATGGTTATACAGGGTATACATATCTCTTTAAGATATGCACAGATTTATGAGGAGATATATACAGTGATATAGTGTAGATCAAGGCAGTATCTGAGTACCTTAAGACAGCAGAGAAATCACTTCTGGGCACGCTATGGGGAAATTTGCATTTTTGCATTCCCACCATTGATATGACCTCCAGCACTCAGCAAGCCCTTGCTCAGGAAGCCTTACAAGGCTGATGCAAATGTGGAGCCCCCTGTATCTGCTTCTGGAACAGCACATCTAGTCCAGACTTCAATTTGGTAATCTGTGCTTCTTTTAACAAAAGCCTTGGAGAAAGATCCAGGTAAAGAAATCGTTTCACCTGTATATGAATGCAGAATTGTAATTTGCCTTCATAGTGCTGCACAACTAGTAACTTTTTTCTTGGATAACAGCATAATATATTTTTTCATGGATATACAGAAACAGTTCCTGAGCCATTATCTGTCACATCTGAGGTAGCTATTTATACCAGCTGCAGAGTTGTCTGCTGTTTCATTTTCCCAATACATTTTCAATATAAATTTCCAAATGCAATCTAAGCAGACCAGTAATAATAAAATCTTATTTAATTATGCTATCAGCTCACTATAATTTTTCTAAATTATTTTCCTAAATTGTCTAGCTTTCTATGATGAATTCTATTATCTGCTTCCAGATTTTCATTTAGCTTCAATAGTAACTCACCCTCTCCTAAAAATGCAATGCTGGAATGCACATGAGAGCCTAACATACCCCACAAAAAAGTTTAAATATATGGAAAAAAGAAGAATATTTTGCAATCAAAATGTCTTTAGTTAAGTGTTTACAGTTTACTGCCAGTCAGACTCATAATTGTTTCAAACAAGACTGCAATCACTTACAGAAGTGCTACAGAAATAGATTAGGAGACATTGTGGCTCAAATAAGGTGTCAATTAAATGTGTCAAGCCACCACAACTGGCAAAGGCAAACAGTTCAGCAAGCTGCAATCACTTCTTAGTGATAAATTAGTGGCAGAAGCAAGACAACAGTCAAGGTCTCTGGGGCCTCACTTTTTGCCCTTGTTTCTTGTCCACTTTGCTCCATCCTGCATATGTAAATTTTGGCCCTGGCCATGCAGTAGTTCTTTCCAGTGAACAAACAACATTTGGTTAACTTTGAACATCAAACTTTCTTATACTTAACCAGCAAGTTTTTTAGTGCATGAAGGAAAATTGGTCATGACTTCAGTTCCTGTACTGCTGGAATTAACAAGCTGGCTGATGCCAGTACTAAACTTGGAAGTGCTAATGGTAATTAAAATCTATTTTCAAATACATCTGACAGTTTTAAGGTGAAGTACTTGTTATTCATGTGAATTTCCAGAGTGTGCATAAAAAAAGGTGCTACTTTCTTCACAAAGGTGTCAGCTGTGGGAACAACATAATTAGTTATTAATTAATTATTAACTGTCTCTGATATAGCATTTGTTCCCTTTTAGTGAGTATATAGCTATACGTGTCCTCCAAAGTCTCTGAGTAAGGAAAACTTGAAGGTAGAATTTACAAGTA
This sequence comes from Geospiza fortis, assembly GCF_000277835.1. Lineage (NCBI taxonomy): Eukaryota > Metazoa > Chordata > Aves > Passeriformes > Thraupidae > Geospiza > Geospiza fortis. Next base: position 329,469 of record NW_005054642.1, on the reverse strand, counting down.
TTGCTATTTTTAGTTACCCTGTTTTGCACACACACACGCACACACACACACCCTCCTACCTATATCTCAGAAAGATATGACAACATAGTGCTAATATTGAAGCTGACATAAATTATCAGTAGCTTTATCATCATTTGACAAAAGTCCATGTAGCCAAACCAGTCAATTTTCTCTCAGGTGCATTTCAGTAAAATAGTTCATATTAACAAAGTACTCCAACACCTAGCTCAAATGAGACTTTGTTCTTTCAAAAGGTAATCTTAATTATTCAATATATTCACACTATGTGGGGTGGAAGATAAAGGGAGGATAATCCTACTTTGTTTTCCACTTTGTTTTCTAAGCCTGCTTCCTGGATAATTCAATCTATTGGATCAGTAGGAGAGACATGGGATAGATTAAAAAAAATGTTGACTGTCAGATCACCAGGGGATTTGAATTAATGTTCTTTTGCACAGAGTGGAGGCATATGGGCCACAGAGTGCAGTTCTCCTTGGAAAATTACTGTCAAAACAGCAACTATCTCAATTAACATAGCTGCTGACTTGTGAAGCAGGAATCAGATTTTACTTGAGTTAACCTTCAAAAAGCAGTTTCAGAGAAACTGCTTACTAATAACCTCTTGCTACACCAACAATATTGCCTCATAATAGCTTATGCAAGTCACACCTGTACAACTCCACAAGTGCTACTGTAGCATATAACATTCTATAGACCCTCTTATGGTAATGTGAAGGAAGGAAAGTCATACTCATCCCTGACAATTGCTATCAAGATCCCATTTTCCTCCTGTAAAATGGGAAAGCACTTTTGATCGAACACCCTTCATATAAATAATGGGAATTTCACAGTATGGGCTTACTGCTCAATTTTCCTGCATTTCAGCTGATTTCCAAGGCTGAAGTTGTTTCTGTAGCTAATCAGATACAGGCGTTTCTTTTCGACATTTCTCCCACAGATGTTCTAGCTGGCTTCCCCACCAATTTCCATGAAAAATATGGAAGATCTCTTATGTGTAATTTCTTTATGTGCAAGCTATGAAATGTTTTATCTGAAGAGATCATTAACATCTGAAAGTTAAGCTGTAAGAATAATGAGAGGCTGTAGCTAAAGCTTTATCTACACATGAAGTAAGACTGCAGCCCAGTAAACAACCTCTTCTACAGAAGCCCCTAACTCTCTCAGTATGTACCAGAAAGGGGTCATGAGGAATCCTGCTCAAAGTAATATCAACTTACACCATTAAAAAATGACAAGTAAAAAGAGACATTCCAGCTATTAAAAATGCGTGCAACAGTTGCATGAATTTATTGCATCAATTTAATGTCTTAAAAGAAATACAATTAAAATAAACCTCAAAACAATGGTACCTGCATCAAGAGAAATTTTTATCTACTTTCACTAGTATAAAATGTAGGTCTCTGACCTCATTCATCATGCATAAAGACTGAAACAAGTCTCCCACACAAATGTGACTAGTGCAGATTTTTATAATGAAGAACATCAGGATACCAGTGGAATGTGCACCTTCAAGTACAGAGTTAGTTGGTTCTTTATTGTGCCTATTACACCTCAAGATCCCTGCAGCATATGATTTTATTTTCCATATGCATCAAAATGTATGTAATTCATTTTTAGAGACACTAGAGATTCTGAGTGCTAAAGGTAAGAAATATCTATGGAACCCGTTTTACAGAGGGTAGCTCTGAAAAATATTATTCAAAGATGTATTGACAGGGACTTTTCTTTTTGCTTCTGTATGTGCAGGTAAATGTTTGGGCTTGTAAGTATTGTGCACATAAATATGCTCTTAAGCAAGAAAATTGCTTGAGTGGTTTGGTTTCAGTCTGAGTAAAGGGTTTGTCCTAAATTCAAGGTAATCCTATTCCATAAAGTTGCTATCACTAGGACATGCATTCTGCAGCTGTCTTTGGCAAATATATGAGGAATATCTGATATATTTTGAGGTTCCTTGTGTTAGCTATGTATTTCTGCAGCCCTTTTGAAGTAGATGACTCATTCTTCTCAGATAAAAAAAGCAAACCATTTGCTCATAATTTACTCTAACATTTACTTTCTCCATACAATATTACATAAAATGTTGGAGTTTCCCCTTGCTGTTAAGTGTAAAAGCTTCATGGTTCTGATGAGCTCAGTTTAGCACACCTAATTGCTTTCTTTACTATGACAGGAGTCAATACAATGCAAGTAACACACACACACAAAAGTTACTTAAGGACCAAGTACATTATGTCATAGATGGTAATTCAGCATTCCCACACTAAACCTGAATGAAATAATTATTATTGTATTTCTGCTTACCCTGCTTTTTTAATAATTGCATTTATAAACTGTAAAGCAAACCATTGTCAAATGCTGAGTTTTGCCTGAAGTCACCTGAGAATCCAGTCATGAATCTTTGGACAATAGGCTACAGTGTAAAAATCAAGGCAAAAATGATACTTTTCTTGATTCTTCTTTTCCCTCTTTCACCTCTTGTACATTGTGCTTAAGGGCTGGTTTCAGTGCAATGTGAAAAAATTCTGCAGATGAGACACACTTCAACAGGCATTTCAACCTTTTAAAAGCAAAGCAGTTGCCATTACAGTTTTGCAACTCACAGTTGGGAAGGAACACTAACATTGAGAAACTTCAGCTCCTAATTATCAGAAGATAAATAGACACAAAGTTATCAAGCAAAATAATCTGAACAGCATCAAAAGCAATAAATGTTCCATAGGAAATGAATTTGGTAAATTTTAAGGGTATTATAACTATTCACCATAACTTGTTCAAGAACTAGAACTTATTTGGTACTCCATTAAATTATTTTAACCCTTTAAAAAAATGAATAAATTATTCAATTCCATTTAACTATGGAATAATTTTTCTAAAAGCAATTTGCAATATCTAAACTCTCAAATACCTTTTTGTTTGTTTCCTTCAGTTTGTTTCTCTTATCCAGATTTTTATAAGTCACTTGAATTACGTCTAAATCACAAACACATTTGGGTGATTTAGAAAACAACTTTAAAAAGAGGGACTCATCCTTATTATTAAAATGATGACTGTAAATCTAGTTTTTTTTAAAAGCCTTTTTATAGCTTGTTTATGCATGGCTTTCTCAAATCATCACTGCAGGACTGGTACTGACCTGCAAAGGGAAGGTACCCTTCAGCTCCTGTTGCTGCTTCAGAATTTGTATTCTGAAAAATGATGCAGAATTGCTGAAAATTTTGCATTCTCAAAATGATGTAGCTATTAACAAGTCAAGAATGTATTTTTCATAAGGAAACTACTTCTTACCTAAAAATATTACAATTCTGTCATGAATACAGTAACTTAAAATGCTGGTTTTTGTTGGTTTTTGAGGTTAGAAATGCCTTTTGGCTTGCATTTGCTTTCTTTGCTAACAGGAAGAGAAAAATAGAGGTGTGGAAATGTCTGCAAAGAGCATAAGTAGGTATCTTAAAGCAATACAGAACATTGCTCTGGGGGAAGAAAACATGCTTTTTGCAACAGAAAAATGTGTAACAGATAATGCAAGATCAGCTGCAAAGGAAAATGAGCCATTGCCTGGACATCAGGATGGGGTGAGCAGAAGTATTGCACAGAAGAGCCTCTTCAGTCTTCTGCAGAAGCTGGGTATATCCAACTCTGCCTTGGAAAATAAAGCCACATGGGATGATTTTGCTTCACACGCTCACAGTACACACACAATGTCTTGCTGATTAATATAAAACTGTGCAAGTGGCTTCTCCCACCAGTTTTTTGACCGATACACCTATAGCGGAAGATATAGACAGGCTGGTGCTATAAAACTTTCTTCATCTCAGACAAAGAAGGAAATCAGTGCCACGTCTGCCCCAAAAAAAACAAGACACTCAAAAGAATATCCATTGCCTTATCCAATTTCTGGATTTTCAAAGAGGCTGTCAGGATTTTCACAGCTTGAAGGTAAGTGAGAAGGCAGATAGCAGAGAAAAGCTCTCCAGTGAAGGAGCAGAAACACCCCCCAATACTCTGATCATGGAAATCACAGGGAAATTGTCCTTCTAACACATCAGAATGTCTAAATTGGGCCAAAGTGGTATAAGGTCATGGTCACATCTCCTGATAACATGCTCCTTGGCTCTGGGCTGTGGTGGCTTAGGGGTTTCCTCTCTTTCATGTAACCACCTGAGTTACATGAAACTCAGTGGGGCTGAGAAGCAGTGGGAAAAATTCACAATGAAAAGACTGTAATTCCATCTCACAAGAGAGCACTGCAACCAGGAAAGGAAATCCTGCATGTGAGGTGGCTGGAAGTCAGTGCAGTGCTGAGGAAGAGGGCTGCCTCAGGAGACCACCAGGGCTCAGAGGCAGCATGGCAAATCCACTTGGCCTTACCATTTCCCAGTGACATCACCAGGAATTCCACTAAGTGATTGAAGCTATTTTGCCTTGAAGCCCACTCTATGTTACACAGTAGGGGTTTCGCTTTAGCATTAGGTGTAACTAAAAGGTGAGGCAAATATGAAAACTCTTCTATTTGGCATTTGCCTATATAAACTAGATTTTACTAAAATACATTGTCAGTTTCTGCCTCTGTCAAAAGCTGTGTAAATCAGACCTCTTGTGGGATGTTCTAGAGAGCATTGATTCCAAAATGGCTCTGCTCTTCTCTCATCATCACCTGGCACTCAATTCCAAATCTTCCTGTGTCTCCTATGGGAATAAATGTGTTTTGACAAGTTGTAGAGCTTCCTATTTCAAAACTTCCCTTTTCTTCTGGGAAATGCTCAATTTCCTCAACTCCTTTCATTTTTTCATTTCTTTTTAATAGCAGAGAAACAGAACCACTGAGAAACAACATTTCCAATTACTGTTTTGGCATAAACTCTAGTGCTTTAGGGAGACAGGTGCCGTTCTAAGTGTACTTTGACTCTGCATTTGCTATTGTTAACACCCACAAAAACCATATATTAACTGAAATTTAAGGCAGTGGCCTCTTTTCTGAAGCCTGGCAGGAAGAAACAAATACATAAGCTTTATACATCTCTGTGATCCAAGACAGGTATATGGGAAAAACTTCTTCCATGGCAAGGGGAATAAATCTATTCAAAAATTCAAACAGAATAGAATATGCAAAAACAAGTGAAAGAGAGGAATATCTGAATTCTAAAATAAATTAGAAGTCTCAAAGAGTTAATGACATAACGGCCAGGTACAGGCCACAAACAGTGCATAGCTAAAATGTTACTGTGGAAACAAATGAAAAAATGAACCCCACCGTAAATGTCGAGCGATTGCCTTGCCAAACACCTCACTGACCTACTGGAATGTACAAAACTGTCGAACTCCAATTTTATAACCAAATTCCACCTTTATTATCTTCCGTGTTATTCTAGATAAAGGTCAAGGTCCTCATCAGATTAACACTGAGAATGAGAAAAAAGGTGCCAGGACTACTCCGTAAGGGAATATGAACAGGAACTGAGAGTGGCCCCAGCACAGGGGTCAAAGGGCAGGGCACAGCCCCCCTGTTTCTGGAAGCAGCAGGTGAAGACAGTTAGTGCAGATGGGTAGAGCCCATTCACCAGAGCCCCAAACACATTTAAGTGATGAACTGGTCCAGGGTATTTCCAGGTATTCTAATCAGCAGCAGGAGGACAGAGCTGGAGACAGTGCTGGAGAGAGGGTTGCAAGGCAGTTTCAAGACCCACACAGGAGACAGGTACCCCTGCTGACACTGCTCAGGGCAGGACTGGGCTGCTCAGGGTAACTGAGGGCCATCAGCACTCTCACGGCCTGAAACAGTAACATTCACACACAATGTGCTCTAGTACAACTTAGGTGTACTTTTGTTAGGTGAAGTGCTGGTGATATGTGATGCCATACCAAAGACAGTAGGGCTGTTTCTGGATTTTGGTCAGTTTATTACCGTTGCTTCAGTTTTTTTGCAACTTGTGTTTCTTTTTGATAATGTGCAATAATCTGAACAATTATGAGGCTATTAATTAAAAGGAAAAGCAAGCCTGCCATCCATATAAATAAGTAAGTGTTATATCCTTTGAACTCCAGAAAGAATGCAGGAGTAAGCCACAGGCCTTGTCCAATGAACCACAGAAAGAGAAGCAGCACAGCCCTATGCCAGGACATCTTAATACTAGGCATTACAAGGGGCAAAAGGCAGAGATACCAGACAAAGTACTGGGATGTGCATACTTTGTTAAAAGTCACAAAAATAGAGGTGTGTAGGAAACAACTGAAGGCAAGGTCTCTGTAGAACGCTATGGAAACAACCAGGAGCAAAAGCAGCTGGGGCAAGAAAGCTGCGAGCCCAAGGGCAAAACTCCACTTGCTCTCTGCTGTCAAGTACAACATGTAGAAATAAGGAGAGAAGTTATGACGGATATCCCTCCTAGTCAGGTGATAGAGGTAGGCGTGCTCCAAAAACTCCCAGCCATAGAGGTGATAAAATGCCACAGTCAAGGCAGCCAGCACTGATCCGGCAACCGTTCCAAAGAGTAGCACGTCGCGGTTCACCATCTTTACCAAGAGGTGCCAGAGGCGCGCCATGACCGTGAGCTTTGCCGCTCTGTCCCCCCGCGCCCGCAGCGCCCCGCGGCCCGGCGCAGCGCTCAGGCGGAGCGCTATGGGCAGCGCGTAGCTCAGGGGATAGATTTTCATGTGCACGGCCAGCCCGTAGCACACGGCGGCCTTGCCCACGCTGCCCGCCTCCACCCAGTACAGCGTGG
>NW_005054642.1:307652-322000 GCF_000277835.1 Geospiza fortis | reverse complement strand
GAGCCTGGCAGGACATCGGCACCGGGGTCCGGGGAGAGCTGCGGGGCATCGCCACCCACGCTGCTCCCGGCACCGCCGCTGCCCATGGCCCCCTCACCCTGCCGGGAGCTGTCGGGCTCCACGGGTAGAGAGGCGGCAGATGCAGTAGTAGTTAAGTAAGAGGGAAAAACAACATCTGTTATTTACCTTCTGCAAGTGGTTGTGTTTTGCCTAGACGTATGAGCGCTCTCCGGAGCGCTTAGGTGAGCTTCCTGCCGCAGCAGATTTCTCGTTTAATTAGATCAGAAACAGTGTCGTGAAAATCGGAGCTTAGAGAGAGTCACTTACAACAAAGGAATTAATTCCGCTCTATTTTAAGGGCCTATTATGTATGTTTTTCAGATAGTTTTCCTGTCTGGATATTTGCCATCTCACATTTGAATTGGGGCTGATTGAAAAACAGGCATTTATTACTTATTGCTATTGTGGGTTTCATATTAGAACTTAGAAGGGATTTTATTAGAGATGCTTTATTAATCAAAAATATGAATTTGCTTGTTTAGTAGTTAATTGCAACCTCACTCTTTTTGCTGAGTGGTTTCATTTGGCAATATTTTGGGAGCTGTAGCATTGATGGCTCGCATCACTTACAGAAAATAATCTGCTTTTTCTCAGTTCTGGGGACACCCATCAAAGAACCAGGAACAGATCTTTTGCATTTGGCAGAGGCATTTTGGAGGGTGGCCTAACTGGTAGGATATTCAGGGGACAAAAGATATTTTTGTTTGTGTGCACATAGTTACTAATTTTTATCTGTTAAGGCTGTTCTTCTGTGTATAACAGTACAATGGGATATAGTCTGAAATATCCGATGGAAGAAGCATAGGAACTAACCTGGAGAGTCAGTTTTTTCTCTGTCAGATACTTGCATATTCTTTAGTAAATTGGACATCTTCAATAGGAAATCTCAAGGGAATTCTCCATTAACTTGCCATATGATGTCATGAAGTCCTAAAACTGATTGTTAGGGTGTTTTTGGGAAAGGGAATGAAGGTGGTTGTTAATACTTGGTAAATAATTGCTTATTCACTATTGCGGTTCTACTTTAGAACAGGAAAGATTGGTAACATTTTAATTTTTTCCTCTTTTATGTGTCTTGTATTATAATGGTTGGGGTACTTTTAAAAATGCTTCCATCACCATATCCATTGTTGTGCCCAAGCTTTTATCTGGAAAAGCTAGGAGATTGATACTGAATAAAATCACTGGGACTGAAACAACTTGGAAGTAGATATATATAGATACTACTAATTTTTGGGTTTGGAAAAGTTTGCAAAGAACTCTTGCTATCTGCCAACATTCTCCCAGGATTGCTTGCTGTTCTGATGCCTTCATGAATGGAACATATTTTATTATTTCAGACCCTTGGAGGAAGCTGTTCATGGTCAGATCAGTACACATTGCGGTTTATTTGCTTAAGTGTCCAGATTTAATGATATTGGTGGGATAATATGAGTTTAATTAATAAACGTAGGAGTATGCTGGTGTCTCACGGTTTTCTTCTCTGATTCTGACAGTCTGTTTTCAGACAAATCTTTTATCTGACATTAACAGAAGTTGTTAAGCTGTTGGTAGTCACTGTTTATCAGGATTCTAAAGAAGAACAAAGTAAGTAATTTAATTCTCAAGGGTCATGATGTAAATAAAACAAAATCTGCCTTAGCTACTGCATATGCTGTGACTGTATGACATTGCCTGAACTGGAAAAAAAATTGATTTTCCTTATCAATAATTTAACATCTTCAAAATATGCTTGAAGCTCTACAGAGAATTAAGATTTGGCTCAAAAGTGCATTTGGCTTCAGATTTGATACCAGCTTGCTTAAACTGATTTGTCATGTACTGTAGACTTTAATGCAGGAAGGAGGGCAGTCTTATTAGAGTTATAAATCTGTTGTTCCTGTAAAAAGCTGCTTTTATTTATATCAGTCACCGTAAGCCCCTTTTAGAAAATGCTGGGAGATAAAAGCTAATAGAACTACTGGGACAGAGGCTGATTGATTTCAGTGCACACGAAGGTACAAACAGCATGAAGAAAAGTGTGGAGTCGCCATAACATAAATAGGAATACATATATAAACGTATATTCACATGGGCATAAAGGTTTTATTTCACTACCTGCCAGGCATTTTGTTTACGTGCTGTCAAAGATGGACCATCTTACAAAATGAGGTCACTTCCAAATGTGCTTCTGTTGCCTACTTGTCATAGGGGATTATAAATCTGAACTCAAATATTAACTTCTCGCTTCACCTTCTGTAATAGAGACTGCTTGAGCAGCATCAGGACGTATATTCCGTAAACTATCTCCTAGGAGCTGCCACTACTTAAGATTTACATGGCAGTGGTAGCATTAAAAGGGCAATGAACTTGGCACTGGTTGTGCCAAGCATTCTAAAGCCTAGTGGAAGTTTTAACCATCTAAAAACCAAGGTACAACTGGAGGGTGGCAGCTGAAGGAGACAGTGCTGTGCTGGTTCCTGCTCAGCCAGGGGCAATCCACAGATTTGGGCAGGTTCTTGCTTTTCAGGGGTTCACTCTCCACACTAAGGTGGAAAGTTATGTTTTGAGAAAGGTTAAGCTGAGGCTACTGCCGTCAACAAAGATGAACATATGGCTGAAACCTAGTTCTGATGCGTACAGTAGGGCTAAATATTGGAGGGACTAACAGATTAAATCTGAGAACTTTGAGGAGAATAAAGAGGCTAGAGAAGGTTGACAATTAGATGATGATTCTGTTGAAGTAATATAAGGGAGATGTTGTAACTGGTAGCAGTGCAAGGAAAAGAAGAACAAATGCTGAGTTGTGGTGGTGAGAACCTTACTTAAGATCCAGGTGGCCTAGGGGGCTGGACAAGCTGGAATATCTGAAAAATTATGGAAGAAAGAGCAGTAAAAGGCTTTTTAGGAGGAAAGCATTTGGAGGATGCTTCCATGTGCTGTATTTTACATCATTCTACAGAGATCTCAGGGTGAGACATTTCTCCTGCAAGTCTCCTGTCAAAATCTAGTTGTTAATGGCTAGCTATACTTTTAGACTTTGTTGTTATGAGATAAAATTTGATCATAAGTGTTGTATGTTTTTCTGTAAGTTGTCATACTGTATGTATGCAGTAACACAAGTCTATATGTATAAAAGATGGTAGGAAAGTTGAGTATTTAAGGAAGCAAAGAAGATACTGGGCAATAGCTGGTATTCGGTCTTCAGACTTCTGAAAGGGGAGACTGCTGTGCTGTAATGTATTAGAGTTCCCTTTTAACTCTCTTGGGTTTTGAACTCAGAATGTTTCCTTGCATGAGAAGTACTCCTGCCTAATATATTTGTAAACTGACAGTAAGTTTTTGATAATATGATAAGTACAATCTGTTTCTTGCAGCACATGAAATTCTGTAGAAAAAGTGACTAACACTTTTCTCAGATTTTTCAAGCTTGATAAAATTAATTGGCTTTGCAAATAGGATTGATGCCTTTCAAATATTTGTAGTGTGTTGATTTTTCGATATTATTAGCAAAAGAGAAATATAATTAAGATTATGTAAGGAAGTGTTCATTTCTGCTTTAATACGGTAATGAGTAATACAGAAGGGTTTGCAAAAATTATCTGAAAAACACAATAGAACTCTTCACAGAAGAAAATCACCATTATATATAAAAAACTACCACTCTTCTTTAAGCTTTTTCTGTTAATGTGTTTTCTTAAAACTGCCTGGTAAATCTATACCCTTATTCACACGTTGTGCTATAAATGTGGCTATTTGGAGAATGTGATTGGAGTTGTAAAGGAATTCTTTTTTTTTCACCACATTGTGATTTTGCACAGTATGTTTTCAAGTGGTGTTGGCAGAGTTCTGCTTGCAGTGGTTATGCTGATTTTATGTCAGTGTGTTAGGTACAATTCCAGCCCTTCAGGCAAAATAAGTACTGGATAAAAATTAGTCTGTAGGGCAACCTTTTAAATTTACCATTAGAAAGAAAAGAAAATATTATATCTGAGAAAGCACATGTGGTGGCAAGAATAAGGTCCACAGAAGTATGATGCTGGCCTAGGGGGCAATTGCAGAAATATGGCCTGTTTTGCTTTAAGGCCGTGGAGAATCTGAGGTGTGATATGGTAAACAGGAGTTGCCTGCATCTAGGATGGACAGTGCCTGGCCCTTACTGCCTGACTTGCAATGCCAAAACAAAGCACTTTCCCCCTTTGTGCACTGCTTCTATGGCTTTAGCTATTGGTGCAGGCAGCCCATTGGATTAGGACTCCAGAAGTGGGAGCATACACCTGAGGATTGTGCTGAATTTCCTTTACTTTTAAATGATTTTTCTATTCACTTCTGCTAATAAAATAATGCAGAGAGAGAATTTATGAACCCAGGTAAAAGAGAAACTGGAGCTAAATGACAAATTATGAATTTAGGAGACTGAGGGTTCCTATCACTTGACTGCTGGGTTCTGACCATTGTGCAGAATGACACCTCCAGTGACACCTCCAGAAAGCACCTGTGAAAGGGTAAATCTAATTGTGTTAAGCATCACTTCTTGCCAGCTTTTGAATGTGTTAGGGAGACATTTTATGCACTTTTGGTTTATAGCTGCTTAAATTTTTTCTAATTCTTTGGAAGGGGAAAAGAGACAAAACTTGAAACATAACTTTGCTGTTCTCAGGCTGTGTTGTGTTTGCATTTACTCACTGATAAGAACAAGTAACTGTAATTACAGATAAAGTCTCAAACTTAATCCTGCAGAGTTGGTTGATAGGAACACTAGGTACTATTCTCATCACCTCTGTTTCTTATGCTTTTGTGCATCAAATGGATTTCCAAGGTACTTTTTTTACAACAGATACAAGTATAAGTACAAGTTTTTAATGCAAATGGAGCAGTTATTTTATTTTATATAGCACTAAAAGGTTTATAAATTTATGCAATAAAATCAGTGATGCAGTTTCCTGTTTTTGACTTCATGGTCAAACCTGATCAGTTGATCAGAGAAGTTAATATCTTAATGTCTTTATACTTCATGACCAAAAAATGGCTTATGAAGCAATGCCTTTCCTTCTCACAATAAACATCTTACTGTTTCTTCTGACTGTAATCTTGATGACAGTGTTGCATGTACTTGGAATACCAGGTGCAAACACTGAAAATCATAAAGAAGAGGTCTCTTAACTTTCTCACTTTTTGATGGCATTTTGATCCAGTCACAATGAAAAGAAAGGAAAGATATTTGGATAGAGGTATAGTTGAAAGTGGTGTGGGGATCAGTGGGAGCACATACTTCCCATTGGATGATTTTCACTTTCATAGGGGAAATCTCAAATGCTTGGGCAAGGGATTGTTGTCCTACCACCTGCTTTATTTGTGCTGACAGAGTGCCTTAGCTGTTCACACAGAAGACTGAAGCAGTGTGCTGTGAGAGATTCAGACCTGCAAGCGGTGTATTGGACAATAAATAAAAGTAGATGCCTTTTGGATTATTATTTCTTTTACTTCTTGATAATATGGTTCAGCCTAACTGTTTTTCCAGCAGTGGCTGTGCAGCAGTTTAGAAGCAGCTGTTACAAAAGGCAGAGCTCAGCTGCTAGGGCTGACTGTGATGGAAGGACTCCAGAGATGCTGTTTTTGAGGAGCTACAGTGTGTGTGTGTGTGTGTGTGTGTGTGTGTGTATAGACACCCTGGGACTCCTCCTGTGGGAATGGTGGAAGAGAAGAGGGAATAGCTTGCAGTTGTTTAGTGTCCTGTTCTTGATTGGGGATGCCTAGAAGGAGGAAAACCCCACTTACACTGTCTCCCTTGGGTGGAATGAAGGAACATCCTGTACGAGAGAGGAACAGCTGTTGTGGAGCTCTGGTCTGTAGAGACATGAGTAGTCTTCTGGTCTACCCAAAGCTGATTTTGCCTTTTGCTTCCAAGTGTGTTTAAGATCTATGTACCTAAATAGATATCTGAATTTAAAAAAAAACCAAAAACCCAAAGAAAAACAACAACCAAAACAAAAAATCATGTTAGCTTTTCTCACAAGATTGCTCTGAGTAATGGTTGATACTGCTAGCAGGTATACAGTGTGTATGGAAAAATGAGAATGAATATTATCTGGGTTTCTGCATCTTCCAAAAGTTTTGAAAAACCCAGTTCTTCTCTGTTACATTAAGCTTCAAATACTCTCTCTGGAAAGGGAAGGAAACATTCTTTTAGCTGGCTTTAGTGCTTTTCAGCTCAAACAATAAAGGACTTCCCTGTCTTCTCTCATGAATTATTTACAACTGGTTAAATAACTGTTTAAATATCTTTTGAACTCTTACTATTATTAAACTTTTCCCCTTCACTATTTTCTAGAGGATGGCATGGTCTTCTTAATATTTTTTGGGAAAGAATCCTCAGTTTTTCTAAAACCTTTTAAATGCATTTATGGGGATATGTGTTTTTAATGCCATTGCCTTTCTTTTTTTGACAGCTTATCAGAAATATCATCTTGAAAAGTGTCCCTGAGTAATAATTCTACCTTATTATTTCTTTTGCAGTATCCTGTTGTATTCTGCATAGTGGTTAAGATGCCATTGTAGTTTGCACTACAGAATGATAATGTACATAAGAATGCACATAAGAATGTGCACCTAAGAATGATAAGCTAAAGAAAGATGTCTTAGAGACTCAGCTGTACAGGATGTATCCTTCACTAGCTAGGTGGAAATTCACCTTTTTTCTTCCCAGTACCTAGGGGTTTTTTATCTCCTAAATATTTAACTGCTCTTCATTCAATCTCTGGCAGTTACTTGGCCAGATCAGTTGCTTATGCACTGTCTGTCTGAGCTCTGCCTCTTGCTGTGTTAATGATCTCAGGTGCTGGTGCTTCTACAGAGTATAATTACCTGGTAGCAAAGTCCATCCTGTCTTTGGTGCTATCTTTGGCAGTCACAGTTCTGTCCCTTCTTCTTTCAGTATCAAAGGATACTGTCCCCTAAGCTTATGTATGTCTGTCTCTTAACTCAGACTCCAGAGCTTATTCATTCTCTGCTGATTCAAAGTGACAGCTGTGCCATCAATCTGTTTGTCAGTTTTTCCCCCAGTTGGTGTGTTGGAGATGCTCTGCTTCACACACAGACTCAGGAATGCTGTCTGGCCCTTTGTGCTCTGCAGGTCTGCTGCACCTGGATCAGAAGTTGGAGTCAGACTCCATTGGTGTGAGCACTCGTGGTTTCAATGGCAGAACTCCTATTCTAGGAGGGAAAACCCAAGGAAGAGGACTCAGGCAAGCCATATTTGCAGACTTGGGACAATTCATACATAGTGTTCTGTGTCTGCAGTGCAACTGGCAACAGACATGTCACTTGTTTCAGTATTGCTTGTCTTTCTTCATTCTGGTTACTGTTGAATTTCAATATTTGTCCTTGTTGACTGCCACATTGCTGAGTTTGACAGGTTGTTGCCAGAATTTGAGTCTGCTCACATAAATTTTGCATATATTTAAGTAGAGATTCAACCAGTGGTTATCCTGTGTCAGAGTAGATCCTACTTTGTTTGTATATAGTAGAAGATTAAGAAAGGGTGCATTTTGAGAGAAAGAGGACAGTTGTATCTCATATTTATTTGATGAACTTTTCAAAGAGTTGATTGTGCCAAAACATACAGTATGAAAGTATCCCCTGGATAAGATGTATGTTGGGTTGAATACCAGTGCAATTCATTGCATCGTAACCATAGTTTTTCCTTATTTTGATTACTGTGTACTAGTACAAATTGTAAAGTAATTGTTTCTGTAAAAAGAACAGATTAGTCAGAACTTGATGCTTACCAAGAAGTCATGCTATTTAAAGGTGATAGAAATTGCCAGAGGTCCTTGAACAACCAAGACTAGAATAATGCAAAATCAACATTATGTTGAACTATATGACATGCTTCTACAGAATGCATAAATTACTTGCGATGAATCTTACTACTCAAGTGCTTTCTGGGGTAACTGTGTTATTCCTGAAAATTAGATGAAAATATACATTTTCTACTCCCAGTAAAAATCACGCTGGAGTAATTTTTAGCTAGGATAATCCAGACACAGTTGAAAAATGTAATTTCTGCATCAGTGAACCTGTGGGCTTCTTCAGGAGGACTGCTCTGTCTTTTAATTCTTGTTAAAATAATTTGAATTTTTAAAATATGGAACAGTTCTTTGTACAAAATGACTAGAAAAGTAATTTTTTTTTGTTTGTTCTGTATTGTTTTGATTGAGTTGATGTATAAAGACAATTTTCCTTTCTGAGAGCCAGGCTATTTATAGAATTGCATAGGAAAAAATTGAGCAGGTCTTGCCCAAGGGAATACTGCTACACTCCTCCCTTAGTGCCATCAACACCAGAAAGATTCATTTATTCAGCATCCGTTTTGACTTTCCTCTGAATTTCATAGTTCAGACTTCAATGAAGTAAGAGTATCTCAAGCAGAAAGAGATACCATATTGAGATTTGAGTTCCCCATATTCTTTGATGTCCTAGTGCAAAACTTGGTGTATATTTTCCATTTGAAATAAATGGACATATGTATCTCATTCCTTGGAGAATTCTTAAAAACTAAAAAATTTCATGATGGGAATTTATCTCTAAGCCTAAGACTAAAATGTTTTTAGTCTTAGGCTTAGAGTCTGTTTTTCCTTGCACCACACAGATTTGTCATGGTTGCGGCTTTTCGTGTGACCGTAGGGGCATCCCACATTTTTGTTTGAATGGATTTTAAAAGAACACTAAGAAAGTTTTCACATAAAGTGGGGAAATTTCTAATAGATAATTTAACCTAGGTTGTTTGTTTTAATTTTTAGACAAGTATTAACACATTCTCTGTGCTGTTTCTCCAACCCTAACAACTTACAAACGAACACTGATGAAACAAATGGTATAAAACATTTTTATTACCAGAGTAATTGGCAATTTTATTTTGTTCATCTTTAGGGTCTCTTGCCATGACTCTCCAGTTTTAGAGATCTATTTTAAAAATAAAAGAAATTTTCTGCCCCTCTATTTGGAGAGGGGAGAAAACAAACCAAGTTTTCATAGATATTTTTCAAACCAGGAAAAATCTACTTGTGTTGTAATCTTTGCCACGTTTTCTGTGGGTTGAACAAAACCCTGTCACCAAAACTTTGACTTCTGTGGAGATATTTGAATATTCAGATACTGCCATCAGTCTGGGAGTTGTGAAACCAGTGGGTAAACAGGTATCTAGAGTGCTTTCAGCACTCTTCTGTTCTTAGAACACTCATAGTTGACATGGTAGGGATGGTGTAATCACAGAATCAT
Source organism: Geospiza fortis (assembly GCF_000277835.1). Taxonomy (NCBI): domain Eukaryota; kingdom Metazoa; phylum Chordata; class Aves; order Passeriformes; family Thraupidae; genus Geospiza; species Geospiza fortis. The sequence continues at coordinate 312,682 of NW_005054642.1, read as the reverse complement.
TTAGTTTGGAAAAGACACTGAAGGTCAGTCTGACTGTAATGGTACAGGTTCAGTTCCTTCCTGCCTTTTGTAGACCTGGGATATCTGTTCTTGCTATAGATACCGCTATTCTGATGAGAGAAGTGGATAAGAAGTTCAAAACAGAACCATATTTGGTTTCTTGAAATAAAGAAATGAAAAAAATAGGCCGAATATGAGATATTCATTAATAGATTTGCTCCCTCTAGCATTCTTGTCCACTTTGGATTTTTTGGATATGAAGAAGTTTACTGGCAGGTTAGGGGTGGCAAGTGATTCCTGGCTTTGATTGCAGCATAATCCTTGTAGAGGTGGCAGCAGATGGGCCTTGGAACAAATTATAAAGCAGAAGTGCGCAGTGCATTTGTGTGAGGTATTTACTTTGAGGTAATATTTACTTATACAGTGGAGCATGCTCCTATTGTATGATGAAAGTACAGCCAATAATGCTGCTCTGAAGAGTTCCTTGTTTTCTAAAAGTAAATATATTGTTGTACATGGGGGAAGGAGAAAAAAAGATTAGTATGTAGGAAACATATGTGCAACAGTTCAAGGCTCTTGATTATCAATCTTCCCAATGAGTTCTGATTGCATTGATTTTTTTTCTTTTTAATCTACTTTAGGTATATCATAATTTAGCTTTTATTACATATCAGGGTATGTGGTGATGTTCTGCTGTAATTCTCTGGCAATCCAATGAAAAATTATGACAAGAATTACTAATTTTTTTCAATTTTTTTTTTCTTAAACGCATAGGCATATAAAATTGAAGGTAATCAAATTAAACTTGGCAGACTGTTGCTAGTTTAAATTGTTTCAAAGAAAATGACTAGGGAGAAGATGAAAAAGCCAGTAGACTTAGAAGTCTTTTTTTTTTTTCCCAAGTTCCTATTTAAAGACTTTGGCTTGGCATTAACTATTCCATGTGACAGTCAGTTTGATTTGAATTTCACTGAAGACTGTCTCCAGCTTCTGTTCCCCCAGAGTCTAGATGAATCTTTTTGGAGGTGTACTAAATTAAAGATTAATAGCAATAGAAAAGGGAATATGGAAGGGTTAATTCTAAGGCATTACAGGCTTGACTTACTACCTTTCAGAGATTAATTTGTAACAGATTTTTATGAAGTATTGAATTTCATGAACTACTTAAGTCTGTTCCCATATAAACTTAAGCCTTCGTTCTTCCAACCTATGTTTAAAAGTTTGAATATGTATAAGTGAAGAAACACTAAACCCTGACTTTGATTCATCATCACAAAATACAATTGACCTCAGTAATTCTCCTATTATTTTCTTTGAATGAGATAATGCAGTATTTCAAGTTTTTGTGTGTGTGTATGGTCTGTAGTGGTATCCAAGCCAAAAGTGCAGAATTGTACTAGTTGACCTCAGGAGGATTTAAGAACTGAGTGACTTTCAGTATGTTTTTTGCTTTAGGAAGGTGTTAGAAACTCTTATGTAGTATAGAACTGAATGGAAGTAACCTAGGGTTATATTAGCGTCTTCGCAGTCTGAAAGCTCAATGTCTAGCCTATGCTAGCTCTCTACCTTTCCACTATGATTAATGGAAAGAAGTCGATACCTCCAGAGAGCTGGAGCAGGTGAGTCCACCAAAATGATTTACAGAGAAAAGTAGACAAGAAAAAGACTTTCTTTGTGTCTTTCATATATTCTTTCCATAAACATTAGGTGGGAAAATATGAGATAAGGGAATAAGCTAAATTTACTCCTTTATAATTAGGAAAAATGAAGGTTTAAAAGGGGGGAAAATAGATTTTAACAAAATATTAGATTCTGTTTCAAATTTTTGCTGACTGAAGAGCCTGCATTTAAAGGTTGTACTTAAGGAGGAAAAAGTGTTGGTTTGTGTAGTAATAAAGTTTATGCTATTCTAATTCAGACTGCCAATCCACACATAAAACCCCATACTTTTCCCCCGTAGTTCCAATCAATTTTTTTCCCATGTGGCCAGTTCTAAATATATTCAGAGGAGATAAAAAGGAACACTAACCAGTAAATCATTTGTTATTAGTTCACAGTAATGTCTATTTGATGCTATTTGATTGTCCATTTTAGTGGCTCTAAGACTTTTGTGAGTCTTAAATTTTTGCTTCAGTTATATGTGTTGTATAATAAAGCAGCTATTCCTGTTCAAAGAGGGAAGACAGCATTTAGACTTTGTGTTTTGAGGAAGAAAGTATTTCTTCTTCAGATAAATGGTTCTGTTTATTTTCTTAGATTACATTTTTTTCACCTCCTGTCCTCTTCAGCTTGGGAGCTGAGAGCTTGCTGGGAAATATGAGATACTATCTTTCACCAAAATACCCTAGAAGAGTGGTGGGGGTCTGCAACAGGTCAATGACTTCTTAACCCAGGAAGCCCAAGCACATAAAAATCACCCCTCAGTCTTCCTTGTTCTTTGACTTTTCATAATTTGTCCATATGCCCAAATTGATTGTACAGCTGAGAAAGGTACCTTTGTGGCCAGGATTACTCAGCAGTGTAAAGCAGTATCTGTCCTCCTTCAGATTCCTGTACAATCTGTCTCTGCCTACGCACCAGCTCTCGTTTCTAGCTTCTTTCCTTGTTCCAGTATCTACTGCCTCGTATTCTCAGTTCATGTCCTTTTGTTAGAACCAGTGTTGCTTTCTCCTTGAGTTTTTGAGGTGGCCTTTCCAGAAGGAAAATTCTTCTTTACTCTTCATCCAAATCTATTCCTCTCCATTTCTGGTGGAACCTTCACATGAAATACACAACTTGCTTCTCCCTAAAGGGTAGTGGTTGACAATGTAAGATCTCTAACCTCCAGCTTGGCTGATAACAGTCCAAAACAGCAAGGACAAGGAAATGCCCAATCACAGCAGCCTTCACCATTTTCTTGAAGTCTTCAGGAAAATTCAGGCTGGGACCAACACCTTTTGTGGGAATAAATTTAGCCCAGCAGTTTTTGGTAGATTTCTAAGCAATTTCAATGCTTTTAAGAGAAGTGCTAGACAGCTTTAATAGATGACTTGATTATATGACCAGCCTTTTGTATGCTTGCTTATTCATTCCCTTACCATTGTGTGTTTTAGCTTGGCAAGTGAATCTTGTCAGCACAATTACATCATGCTGTATAAGTCAGGAGCTTTGCTCACACATCAAAATTTATCCAAAACAGAACTGAGCCTTGGTTAATGGAAAGGAGAAATTATAGTCTGAACCAAATAATTCTTGCAGCAAGAACAACCAATAACTATTTTTAGAAGATGTTGAGCATGAGCATTTCTAGAGAGCCAAGGACTCTCTATGACAGCTCAACATGACAGCACTTGTCAAAATCGGTAGGAGGGATACCTGCTTAAATTTGGAAATGAGAAAGAGTATCTGTATTAAACTGAAAATGTTATTTTAAGGATGTAGCTCTTACCTTTATGATTTTTTTTCAGTATTAGATGTGTTGTCATTTTCACAAACTGTTCTAGTTCAGCTTTTTTCTCCCTCTCTCCCCTCCCATCTTTTTTTGAAGGAGTGGGAAGGAGTCACACATCTTTAGTGCATCTTTAATGTGATAGTCTGAAAATAATTCTAAGTATAATACTCACAGTAACTGTGATGAATAAAGAAGCTGTTATCTTAAACCTTGTTACTTTTGCGCTGCACCATCACAAATATATCATTCTCAGAAAAATTTGAGAACACAGTCTTTTTAAAAAGACCTTGCTTACCGCTCCACCAGCCAATTGTTTGACAATCCACATGAAGTAATAGCATTTCTTCTTGTGCACTAATTAAAATATGGATGGGTGAGGGAGAAATAATCAGTTTCAGCTGTAAGACTGTCTCTGTTAGGAAATTTAGCAGGGCTAGAGATTTTGTTTCAGTGCTGCCCTGTGTATTCAGTGAATTTCCTGGTGTGATTTTCACCTGAGGCAATTGCTTTTTTTTTTTTCCTGACAATACCTTGTGATGGATATCATGAACTAGCAACCATTTGCAATGAGGAAGAACCGCCCCCCCCCTTGTTTTGAGGGAGTACAGATTAGCCGTATGGATGCAGACTGTTGTGATACACTTCCCAAAAGTAAGTGAACGGAGAGTAACCTCTTTCATTTCCCATAGAAATGCAGTTCTGTGGCCCAGTAAGACAAGGACTTGGTGATAGGACTGAGGTCTTAAAGGATGCAATTATGAAAAGAATTGGAGTTATTTTCAGTAATTGAAATAGTAGAAGAAAGAGAAGTATCTTGGAGGAGATGGGCTGTTAACTTGAGTCTCACAGTATGCAAATGTTGAAGGTAACAAATGTGGTTAAAGTTTGAGTTCTCCAAGAATAACAATGTCTGTATTTTTAAAAGGAAATCTGAAATGTTAATTTTATTTTTATTTATAAAAGATAATCCATCTGCAAATAGAGAATGGAGTGTTGCCTGTGGGTTTTGAACCCATAAACCTGAGCACATTCAGGAAATTTTGCCTGAAGTTGCTGAAACAACTTGAAAAGCAGCTGTATGTATAAAATCACCTTCACTTGCCATTGATGTTCAAGTACTGATCATTTTTCAGTAGTAACAGAAAACAATTGATTCCTTAGCCTTCTAGTTTCTCCCACAAAGTAGACTAATTATCTGCACTTGAATTTAGTCAGAGCATCAGGATCTACCTTTCAATCTTACTTAATCCAAAATTAAATTATGAAGGTATTTGTTATATTCAAATACCAAGCATTCTTTCCCTAAACACTCCTCTTTTACTGAAAGTGTGCTCACAAATCCTGCAATAGGGTTTGTATTGAACACTGATTTTTGAAAAGCTAGTATTATTTTCCTGTAGAAACAGTATTTTTTAAAAACCTACAGAAAATCCAGGTCTGCATAATTTGTAGAATGTATGAAAGTCCCTGCCTTACATGCTACATGTCTCAAAATAGAAAGCAAATGCAATTTTTTTTCTTCCAAAATAATGCATCTTGTGCTTGAAATTGCACAGGTTTTTCTGTATTTTGGGTCTTTTACAAGCCATTCTTTCTAGTC
>NW_005054642.1:295667-307642 GCF_000277835.1 Geospiza fortis | reverse complement strand
AAGCAAAATACGATCCTGGGAATACCACACCTCACTTTTTTGAAAGATTTATTTCTTCTGGGAGAAATGGCTGTCTGCATGCTAAAACTGTTTTTTCTTACTGTGTTCCCACCTACCTCTTTGACAACAAAATCCTATTTTATATCCTTTTATTCTGTTTTTTATCTCACTGTACTTGACCTACTATGGGCCAGAAAGGCTTTGTACTATTGTCTCTTTCCTTTGAATTCGTGGCCCTAACTTTGTCTCTCATTGTTCATCTGCTTGCTTCATACCTGCAAATTTTTCAGTTTTGTTTTGCTCCCTGTGCCAGAGTGGCTGTTTCAGTGCTGTTTGCCAAGTTACACATTTTATATGACCTGCTCCCATTTGTGACCTGGTGTAGTTGCACTTTTCTCTGCCATAGTTATCTCCTGTTGTGTTATGTGTCAGAAACAAGCTCACTGGCTCCTTAGGATGCTGCTGGAATGAGGTTTCAAAGGAGCCTTTTCAGGTGGGATTCCACAGGGTCTGAAGAACAAAGCCCCTCTCCTTACTATACCTCAGGAAGCTGTGGTTTCTCAGGAAATTGCCATGAAATGGGATTTTGAAAGCTGTGGAGTTACTAAGCCTGTGGGGTCTTGCTGTTCAAATTAGGAAGTTGCTGCTGTCCTGAGAAGCACTTCTGGATTTTTCTGCACTTTGGGAAGGTGTGCCTTGCTTGGAGCCCTGTGCTGATACTCCGAGTGCTCCTGAGCTCCTGCCTGCCTTGGTAGCCTGAAAAGTCAGTGTACCAATACAGAAGGTATTAAAAAATAAAAAGTTCAGGACTGAGAGAAAGAAAACTGGAGAGAGGAAGGAAAGGGGATGGTTGCTGTCTCCGCACCAGTCACTCAATCTCAGCACTGTAGCTGAAGGGTGAAATTCAGGCCCCAGTTGGACTTTGAGTTCTCTACACAAGAAATGAGTTTTTCAGGTCAGTTAGCACTTGCTTTGTGAAGTCAGTGTGTTCTTAACAAGGGAAACAACACAGGAAAGGAAGAAGGTTGTTTCTCAGCAACCCATAACTGACTTATGCTGCCAGCAGCATAACTAGGAGTTAGATCCCTCCTACCTGATAATCATACTTTCAATCTCTTCCTCATCTCTTAGACAAATAAATTGGGAAGATTCTATGGTTCATATGCTTGTCATTTAAATGGCAGAAAGTGAAATTCTTTGTTTAGAACAAGAGAACCAAACAAGACTCTGGAACCAAACCTTTGTATTACTTGCCGCTGCTATAGGTAGTAAGAACTATGTAAATTAGTACCTAAAGGTGGATGCAGTAAATAATGTTTGCTTACAAAGTGAATGGTGAAAATTCTTGATTTTTTTTCCAAGCCCTCTAATTTAATTTTCAGAGGCAGTTAAAGCTGTTAATAATTACAAATCACAGAGCGTTTGGTGACCTGAGCTACATTAATCTGCATGAGTAATGCAAATATGTTTCTTTTAATTAAACACATTTTAAAAAAGTTAAAGATCTGAAAAAAATTAATCATACATTGTGTCCCACTTTTAATGCCCTAGAAAACTCCCTTTTCTGTTCCCTTATTTGCTGCTTCACATGTTTAATTGTAATGTTTTAGATACTGTTCCAAGAAAATCTTCAGAAATATTTTGTCAGTGTTCAGTGAAGCCAGCTGAACTTTACCAATTGGATGGGTTTCTTTGTTGTTAGGGCTGCTTTATTTGGCTCAGACATCAGTGTTGCATTTGTTTAAGTTATTATTTATTTTTAAAGAAAGAGATACCACCCTTTAAATGACCTATTGGAACTTTTGAAGGTCAAACCTGATTTCTTCCCTCTTTATCATGGTGCTTTTTTTCCCCCTAGACATGAATTCTGTAGGCTGCTTTAAACAGGTTTTAGAGCTACTTGGCTTCCACTGTGAGAATAATAGTGTCTTTTTTGGCAAGAAAGCTGGGGAAAGAAGGATCTTGGAATACTGCAGAAAATTTAGTATGTTGAAATAGCAAAACTCCTCACCTCCTTGTGCCAATGCATGAAGCTATGAATATTTGGTATCAGTAAAAACTATGACAGCATTTTCACTTTTAGGAAGGAGGACAATATTGGTTTGAGAAGGAAGGAAGAGCCTGTGAGGTGGGGATGCCTCTGTTACAGTCTGTAGCAAAAGCTGAATAAAGCATCTCATTTCTTTGGTGTTGTAGGACTTACTCTTAGAGGATTTTTGTCCCAGAATAAAAACTGCAGTGTAAGTTTGGCTGCTTAGACATGCAGTCATTGCCTCAAAGCACTCTACTCTCTGCATCCACAGACTGCCCTACTAACTGTAGAGCAGCAGTTTGCTTTTCTGCAGACTGCAGGAGTCAGGAATCAGCTCTGGTTGGAGGAGGAGGAAGTGTGACTTCTGTCCTGTTCATTTCCCTCTGAATTGCTGGCATGGAGAGGTTATCCAGGTAGCATTGCCCAAATGCTGGGTAGTGAAATGGAGAGAGGCCAGAGTGAAGAGGATGGAACTGGATGCAGTGCTTGTACCCTGTGATGATGCCATTATTACCTGATATTTAGAATTGAAACATTTTCACATTACTGTTAATCTTCATCCATTTGAGTTCATGACTTTATTCTCTTTCTACTCTAATTAGCAAATACTGACCTTCCATTGTCACAGATGCCTGTGTACAAATTATTGGGATATTGTGTTTAGCCTTGTGGATGAGGCTGGGAAGGACAATCAATAGCTGTGTTGTGACTGGCAAAGCACTCTTACAATGCTTAGGACATCAGGAACAATATACTGGAACATGCTTCTCCAAACCAAAATGATATTTAGTTGGCTAAAAACGTGATTAGGTTGGCATGTGTACTTACATTTCTATATCTGCTGTTTGCTTCCTGGATGTGAGTTTCATGTCTGATGAAGCTTGCTCTGAATGTGATTGTGGAAAGTGATTGCTGCTTTGCGAGGTATTGTCAGTCTAAATTGCAGGATTGGTTCCATATTTCAAGATCCTTCATCTTGTGTGTTTGCAAATTTTGATGCTTTAGGAGAATGAAAAATACTCCTGATGATGAGAACAGAAATGCTAATATGGCCATAGAGGTAATCTTCAAATGACTCAGAAAGGAAACATGAAATTAACTGGGAAGAGCTGTGGTTGAGTCTGTGGACCTAATCATTGCCCCCCCTGGATGTCTGCTGTATGCCAGGAAATACCTTGATTGCTGCTTTTTGCTTGGTGAGCTTTTGGTCTGAGGTGAACTGAGCTGAAGCCAGATTTCACTTCTGTTTATTCTTCTGCTATCGAATATGACACCACTGTCTGTGATGAATTTGTGGCAGACATGAGTGCATGATAATGACATAAAATGACATCTATTTCAATACTGTGTATCCAGACTGGTGAATGTAGAACAAATAGTATCGTGAGGTCAAATGCACATTTGCATTGCCATCCTGTAGCACTGTCAGGTGACAAGGTGCTGTATAAGAGATGGAGTGTGAAAGAACTGTGAACAGTGCTTTGAGTTTGTGACTGTAAATTTCAGCTCCCTCTGACACATAAAATCCATTTACTTAGGTTTTTAACCGCCCTACTGTGGCTTTTTCTGCCTTTAGAGAACTCTCTGAAATCCTTTGTGGCTTAGACTAATAAGTTAGCTTTTCATATTTTGCAACCAGTTTTGTTCCTTACTAGCTAAATTTATTCCTGTATACAAAGCCATGCTGTCCTCATCTGGAAGTTGCTCAGAACTTGTTCCCTTATTATTTTAGTCAGGAAAGGGATCAATTAAATTTAAAGACTAGTTGTCCTTGTTTGGTAACAGTGGACTCTTTCTGCTCTATACCTATATTACTCTTTGTTTTCTTTTTTGTCCAATCTCCAAGTATTTTGGTTTCCTATGACTCCCTGAGTCTCTTGTCTTTGTTGAGGTGAGTAGCCAGGTGCATTCTTCTTTTCTATAGTGTTCAATTTTTTTCAGTATTCTTGGATTAAGTTTCAGTTTTTATTTCATTAATTTTATCCTGAAAATCTAATCAATTTGCAGAGAAAGTAGAATCAATGCTTGCTTTCTGAATTGTCTTCCTTGCTTCCTCTCGTTCATCTTAGTCTATTCTCTTACTTTACCACTGGAAACTGCATAAGTTTCATTAGGCATACAGTCATTGAGATAGTGAAATCTGGTTTCACTCTGCTTCCTTATTAAATAAGTAGTACTGTCCTTCCCCACTGTGGATAATTTTCCAGTCTGGATTCATGCTACCTTCCTGCCTTCAATGTTATGACCTCTTTATTCATTTTCCCTTATCTCTCTCTCTTCTGTTATCCACAGGCTAAATATCTATCAATGGCTAAATATCTTTATTTCCTCTCCTACAAGACAAGCCTTTAACTGTAAAAATGTCATGCTTGACACCTGATAGCCTTGCATAAAATTTTAGTTCCCAGTCTAGCACAGCAAAGCTCTGTTTTCTTTACTACCAGGTTATTTTCCTGTTCCTGTCTGTCTCCATTCCCCTGCACTAATAAAGTTTAAACCATTGGTGTATTGGGAGGAAAGTAATTCTTTCATGCTAAGAATTTTATCTCTCAAATACCTTATCAGGCTTCAGTGTCTGCTTCTTGTACTTGAAGTAAAACCTAGTGACAAAGCCAAATGCATATATCCTTGTGTTAAGCAGTTCTCTGACTGGAGAATGATATTGTGCACAGTACCAAAATTCAGACATTTTGGAAGGAGAGTACACAAAAAAAAGATTTCTTTTCCTACATGTCTTGCTCTTTTAATTTCCTTCTAGTTTTTCCTCACTGCCTGGGTATTTCAGGCTAGAATGTCAAGGCTGCTTTGTTTTCCTTGCTTGCAGAGTGGCTTGATATTATATTATAATATGGTTTAGTAAAGATGCATTTTTTTACTTACTGACTCTCAAATACTGAAAGCTGAAACAAGTATTATGATACAGGGTTTTTGTGAGACTTTCCTTGACTGTCTAAACTATTCTGACTGACCATTTTGAACTACTGAATCTGTAGCTAGTTTAGGTATACTGTTTTTAAAAAATAAATAGTTTGTTACGATTTTAGATAATACAGCCAAGGGTTTCACACTTTTCTAAAAATCAATATAATTTGTTTTCTCAGCCAACTGTTTTGAACTATACATCTATACTTTGCAATTTAAAGACGTTTCCTTTAATATTGGAGAAAATGTATAGAAGTTGAATGTTTGCTAATAATCTTGTGAACTGAAGTAAAACAATCTTGTGGTAAGGAGTGCATTCTGGGAAGGACTTGAGTTTATACTGTGGTTTGAAAAAACCCCAGCAAACCTACATCCCTATTTTGTGGTTCTGTTACTTTTTTTTTAATTATTTTTTTTGTTAAATGGGACTATTTAGCCGTTATAGACACCTGCTTATTTTCTTTTTGTAATTTTTAGTCCTTTGAGTTTCTGGAGAATATGATTTAAAAAATAAAGTTCTTCTTTCAGCCTAGATGCTGTGTAGAGTTTAAAAGAATGAAACTCCATTTCCTGTTTGAGAATGACTATATTTATTGTGCGCGCTTGGATATAAATGGATGTAGATTGGTTCAGTTTGTGATGCACAATCAGCAAATTGATTCTGGCTGATTTAAGCCTTTAGAAAAACAAAGCAACCTTGGGGGGAAAAAGATGTTTTATTCTATTGTCTGTGGATATGAGGTAGGGAATTCATGAATGATAGAGGGAACTTCAAAATGAAAGGTGGGGAAGGAAAGAAAAATGATGAACGAAGCTGGTTAAACTGCTGAGCTCTCTTTTTCTCCAGTGCATTCAGCTCAGTGAATTAATGAGATTAAGTCACATCAACTCTGATTGCTGGAGGGAATGAGCAAAGTGGGCAATTTCAGCAGTAGCTTGCATAGGCAAGTTTGATACTTGCAGGCTACCTATGATGGCGTGCTGCTAACATTTGAAGCTATTTCCTGACTTGATAGCTGCCACGGTTTTTATTATTTTTGTGGTACATGTAAGCTTTTCTTGCAGTCTAAAAAGTATGTTGTAGAAAAATTCTTTTAGTAAGATAAAACACCTGTGAGAACTGACAAAAACCTGCAGAAGTCAGCCAGTATTCTGTATTTTTTGGCATTTACCTATTTACCAGGAGTTTCTAGAAATTCTATCTCTGTGTATAGAGGATGAGGTCAGATACTATAAGGGACAACTTTTACTTTTCAAAATTTCTCGGTTGTTCCCTCATCTCCTTCTGAACACTTTCAAGATATCTTCCCCTGAAACCATTTCAGCAGCTTGCAAGATCCGTGCCCTGCTAACTGTGACCAGTGTGAGGGTTTCTGGATTTTGTTTGTTTTCTCCTTGTTTTCTTCTTGTTTTCTTCTGCTGCATTATTCTTATTTATCAGCTTAGTTCTTTGCCACACAAATTATTCCTCCAGATAGTTCTCAGTGTTTCCTGTTAATTCTGTTAGGAGGTCTTTTAACAATTAATCTGTTCTGGTCTGTAACCATGGCATTCTCACACACAGTTCTCTTTCCTCCCTCCCTTTATAGAGCTTCTGTGTCCTCCTTTCTCTGGTCCTTTCATGCCAAAGGATTCTAAATCAGTGTCTTCTTAACTCATCCTTAATAAGTGGCTTATTCTATTTTGATCTGAGGAAGTGCTGTCGTATGAATCAGGCCTGTCTGCGAGATTTTCTGGAGGAATGAAGAGGAAGAGCCTGTTCCTTGGTTTGTTGGAGTTTTTTATTGGTTTAGTCACAAAAAAATACTATGGGTATTTTTTTTAACCTGAGACTCCTGTCAGATTGAATTAAGCTAATAGCTTGGGCTAAAAGCATTGCAGCTAAATTTACAAAACCACAATCACTGTGTTTTCTTTCCTTACTTTGTATGAAGTTGCTCAGTAATTGGACACTCCTATGTGAAGTATATGGCATCTGAAGATAAACTGCTCATTTTTGCCTCTGGGGAGAGTGTTGTAAATACCAAGTGATAAGAGATGCTGAGAGCAACACACCCTTATTTTAATTATTTTATCTGAAGCAGAGACAAAATGTCCCATTTTGTGAACTCATGTTTTGTTCTGTACCAATAATAATTTTTTACACAAAATGGAAAACATCCCCAAGAGCTATTTTGGAGGTTAGGAGACCAGGATTCACAACTGTGCTTGAATTAAGGCTGTTAGTATGATGAGATCCAAATTTGACTGAAACCTTCATCTTTTTATTTTATTTTTTTTTCTTCCCTGCAGATTTGTTCTATCCCTCCGTGCCTGATTGATTTCTCCAGCTTGTGACTTATTGTAAGATCAGGGCTTATTAATCACAGGTCTTCTGGGCAGTTTTAAAGGAACATGGTGTGGTGTTTCATTTCTGTAACCACTCTCACTTTTTGATGAAATGATGGTGTATAGCCGGTTGTGGTAACTCTTCTAGGAGGGGAAAAAATCCTAGTAGTGTGTCAGCCAGCTATCGTAGCCTCTCTCTCTTTGTCTGAGAAAGCCTGCCCTCTTCTGGGTGAAGTTACAACTGGATAAATTGTTAGGACTGCAGTGGAACTGCTTGAGGGTTTTCTCCTTTGTCGGGAGAAGCTGTTGGCTTTCCATGGATAGCTTTGGTGGGCCACTATATTGTTACAAAATTCTGTGTAGCTGTGGATTTTCTGTTACAATAACAGTAAGCGATAAAATGTGTTGCATTAAGGTTTCAAATATATGCCAATTGTACTGTGTTCTCTGTGGGGTGTGTGTATATCTATCTATCTCTCATCTATCTATCTATCTAATCTATATCTCTAATACTTAAAAAAATATTATGGAAGTATGGGCTTTCCTTATTTCTAATAATTTTGCATTCCTGTGAAATTATGTCTGTCCACGACTCTTTTTTCCTATCAGATCAGAATTCTTTCTGTTAAATCCAGATTTCTTTTTAGTTACTTCCTTCTTTTATGTTATAAAAATATTTTTTGTTGTTTTTTAGCTCCTTCCCTAGCTGACAGAACACCAATAGCTTTGATCATCAGCATCATAAATTGACAAAGGTAATTAACATTTTAATAGGGTTGTAAGGTAGGACAAACCAAATTCCTAGAGCATAAAAAAATGAAGAAAATGTTGAAGTCTCTAACTCAGTCCTGGGTTCAATTCTAGAAAATATATACTGTGACCTGTAATCATTGCAATGACATTTGAAGACCTACATTAAACAGATTGATTGCAATTCACTCCTGAAGGAGCAGGTGTTCCCATCTCATCAAAAAGGCCAAAGGCTGGGCCTGGAATCACTAGGTACCTGCTCAGAGCTGGCAGTGAAACACTTGTGCATTGGTAGGGTCACAAATACATGAGTTCCATTAAAACCAGCAGCTTGTCTTTTTGCTTAACCAGCTAGTGAAAAAAAATCTGGGTCTTATACTTTAAGATAGCACAATATTAACTCATGTCAGTGTTTGGAGTTCAGTTAGCATGTTTACGGTATTTCAGTAAATTTGAATGTGGTTGTTTATAATGCTCCAAAGCTTAAAAAACTTGGTCATAGAACAAGATCATGCTGTGCTAAGAGCTTGCACAGCATGTCGTTATTCCAAGGAACATTTAGTCTAGCCATAAGACAAGATAAATTGATGGATAAAGGGGGCATACTGACATAATGCTACAGCATTGGCCAGCAGGACAGACAGCAAAATTTCTGATCATATCCAGATAGATTGTTGTACACATCCTGACACAATATTTTTCCTTAAAAATGCCACGTGCATGTGATGTTACTGGAATACTTGAGTTGTACTGACAGTGAAAGCTAAACACAGAAAATGTAGTCACCACCTTGCTCAATCATGTGTACTTTATTGCCTTGTTAGATAAAGCTGCCCCTTGGCAGCCTTTCCCCATCATCTTTGTTTTATTAATGAGTAGTTTTGCCTTGCATTTTGAAAAGGCCTTTCCTTTTCTGGCAGACCGTGCTTTCTGGGGAGGCTAATGGTGGTTGTATATGAGATAAGTGATGACTTTCAGCATGGGAAAGATGTGTAAGTAATTTATGAATTAAAGCTTTTATAGGCTATTGAACAAACACACCCAAGTACAATAGAATGAGACTATCTGGTTACATATTTAAAAAAAAATATTTTCTTTCTATTTGTATTTATGAAAGTAGTCCAGCCCAGGGTCTCTTTCACCACAAAGTGAGGGCAAAAAGCAAATCTATTGGGTAGTTTCTGGTCTTCTGTTTAACCCCATTAGGGTTTAGAGTTCTACCTTGATTGGACAGTGGACATGCTGGTGAAAAAATTTTGTTGTGCTTCAGTGTAGCAGGTCTACAGTTGTGAGATACATGACTGAGGTGTTTGAGGTATTCCTCTGGCTCCGAGGACAAGATTGAAAACTATGGAATACACTTCCTTTTGATGTTACTGGAGAAATACCTATTAACTTCCACGGGCCCAAGTAATTGCTCTGCTTTAGAACTGCATTTATGTTATTAAAATTTGATTATTTTTTAAAGAAAATATATAAACTTTCCCTATTAGTATAGGATTTTGTATTTTACTTTACTTGGAAAATAATCAGAAAACAGGTTAAATAATCAGGTTAAAACAAAGTTAAAGCAAAGGCAAAATTGGAGGTAGCATAACCAAAATCTAATTCAGTTGGGTATGCTTCTGCCCTAAGTTTTAAGGACAGTCTCAGAGAATGAAAGCTTGGAAAATGTTGCTGCCTACATTAGTCAGCTTTGCTGGGGAGCTTTCCAAAGACACATCACTGCTACCAAAATCTATTTGCAGAATACTTTATAGAAAGTAGGTAGTTTGAAGTCAGCTTTTGAGTAACTTCATGTAGGTAGTCCAAGAATTGTAGTACAAAAGGCTTTCATTTTATGTGGGTCTTTTTGTCCCTTAGATTAACAACAAAATGAGGCAGAATAATAAAACAAATATTTGATCTCATTGGAAACTTGCTAATGTTTGATTTTTGTGCTCTTTAACACAATTACTGTGTTTAGTGCCTGGCAGAGCGAGTGGAAAGAATGTGTCTTATCAACATTTTTGAAGATTTTCCTCCTATCCCTCTTTAACGGTAAAACTATATTTGAATTATATTTTGTGCAGTTCCCATTTTTACTGTGAAAAAGAAATTTAAACACCAGTCTGATAAGAGTTTGAGTTTATTTTGATGTTATACAACCACAAGGGTGTCACTTGTGTTCTTAGCAGATCTTGGGAGGCATTTCCCTTGTCTTCTAGTGCACCTGTTGGACTTACAAAGTCAGATTGCTGAGCTCTGAACACTGCAGTGCTGCTCGTCTGGGATGCCTGTGTGAAAATAGTTAAGATCTTTATTGCTGGCTCCCACTTCTCAACAGTGGACTGGGCTGAATCAGAGAATCTGTTGGAAGATTAGTGTTTTGATCCTTACTTTGTTAGCCTCACTGAGATGCAACTGTATGTGAAGTGAATTTTAGTAGGAAACAGGTCTTAGTTCTCTGTTTAATCTTTGGTTTAATAAATTCCTCTGCCAACTACTTTCAACACTGATACTTCTTCACTTTATGCTTGTGCTGTTAAATTCTTTCCCTTGTTCTCTTCCACCTCAAAACTCCAGAGTTCTCTCTTTTCTAACACCTTTCAATACATTTGTTTTCACATTTCCTTTTCCTTGTGACATGATAAATTATTCTCCTCTACCAAAGTTGAGACATACAATGTCTGTCTGCTACAGAGCTCCTTTTCTTTGCAGCCAGTGTATCTCACTGAACAGAGTTGGTGATTCTTATTGTGTCATTTCGCCTTTCACAACTTCTGTCTCTGAAAAACATTCCTATTTGTGATGGAGATCATATTTCTTTACTCTGGTGTTCATTCCAGGACCATTATCAAACCAACGTCTTCCTTTCCTCAGCTCTCCAAAAAGTCCAGATCAGTTCTGTCCTTTTCCCTTCATTTCATTGTTGCCACTGTGACTCCCTATCATTGCCTGAACTAATTTACCACAACCTCTGTTAAAGTATCTCAAGGCATCTGCAAAGTTTGGAAGAGTAGTTAAAAGTAGTTGCAGTAGATGATAATAACAAACTTCTTGCAAGATAGTGGGTTGGTTTGAGGCTCTCGGAGATGTGAGAAAGGTAGAATGAATAAGGGTGAAGGTGACCCAGTATGCATGGAAACCTCTGCTTGAATTGCATGATTTAGCAGCACACACTCCACAAGGTGCAGTGCAGAGTAGAGGATTCTTTTGCAAGATCATTCTTGTAATAAGAGCTACTGTTTCCAGAAAAGACACTTTTAAATCGAAATATACCAAAGTGTAACCACTTAAGTACCTTGTGTTCTTATGGATGTTGAGTTCTGGGCGTTTCGACCCACTTGCAAGAGCGGAGTTGCAAAAGTATTCTTGTCTGCATGTGATGGGGAAGCAAGACTGAGACCTGATCTTTTTCTTTTATCATAGCCAATGTGAGGCCTTCGCAAGTTAGGCAGTTGCCTAGGACATGGCAAAACAGTCCCCGAGGGTGTCTTGAGGTGTCCTCAGGGTTTCTTCCTATCTGCCCGAAACAGGTTCACTCTGCTCTCTCTGTTCCACTGGTCAGGAAAGTCTGCAGTGCCAACAGAGCACAGGCTCTCCTTAGTTTTCACTGAAAAATATACATGAGGTGTCCAGCATAAGCAGAGGAAGAGGCAGATTCCCTGTCGGTAAAGAAATATGAAGGAGGCGACCCAGTTTCCCCAACAACTCCCTTTTTCCTTCCCTATCCCATTAGCCCACATTCTCTTCCTGCCCAGCCCACCAGTGATGCCTAATCTCATTTACAGGGGCTGCTGCCAGATCTGCTGGCAGCTGCAGTTTCTTGGCCGCTGTTTTCGGTGAGGTAGCCTAGAGCGCCGAGGAAGAGGAGGAGAAGGAAGGAGGAGGAGGAGGAGGAAGGCTGCTGCTGTGTGGCGGAGCGGCGGCAGCGGCAGCACCTTTGACGTGCCCGTCCCCC
>NW_005054642.1:289566-295152 GCF_000277835.1 Geospiza fortis | reverse complement strand
AGTAGGGCTCGGCGGCTCTCCGGGCTCTCCGCATCCGCCGGTGTGGTCTGTAGATGGAGCACATTCTTACACCTGCGTGCAAAGCCCGAGCTACGGCATGATCCGAGCTCTTGCTCAGTGCAGCTCCCGTGTGACCCGGGGGAGGGCGGGGAGGAGACGGGGCTGGCAGGGAGCCGGTGTTTGGCGGTAAAGTGCGATGAAAGTAGGTGAAAGCAACTGGAACAGTGTTCTGGCTTAGTTCTTCATTTTCCCTCGTCATCTGATCCCCTGCCCCGCCGTATGTACGAGCATAGATGGGCTCGTGAATTACAGGGAGGTTCAAAGCGTCTGGTTTGCTTTTCGTGCGTTTGAATGTTGTGAAAGTTGCTACGACCCGAGCTGCGAGCGGAGGGCACTGCTGAATCCACGTCACGGGCCGAGTCAGTCCTCCCAAAACTGGCCTGGAAGGCGCAGAGCTTCCCTTGGTGAGCCCCGTGCAGGAGAGGAAGAGGCGCTTTGTGAGGAGGCGTCTATGTGGTGTGGTGGTTAGCGGTATGTCAGGGAGCTGCTCCCAGTGACAATTCATTAACGTTTATATTAGATCAACACGTTACATCCATAATTTACCGGCAAAAGAGAGTAATGACAGTAAATGGTGAATTAGCAGCTTCACTCCCGTGTAAATATCTGTTGGAGTGAGAGCATACGCTGATTTTGATAACATGTTGGTAGAAAGTCAGGTCCATTCATCATCAGAGAAACAAGGAGACCGGAGGCGATGCCCTAAAACCACTTTTACCTTTTACAGTGCAGCATCCAAAAGCGGATCAAATTTGTGGGACATGGCACAAGGAAATAATTATGGGCAAAGCAGCAATGGGGTGGCTGATGAATCCCCAAACATGCTGGTGTACAGAAAGGTAAGCCTTTGTATTTTTCAGAAGCTGAGGAAGGTGAAGTCCTGGACTTTTTTGCCTAGCAGGTGAAGCCATTATTTTTGTTTCTCTCCAATTTCTTGAATAGAGAAATGACTGTATCTCTTGAATGGTTTGAAATGGTAAATTTGCACACGTCAATTTTGCATCTTGTTAAGAAGCAGCTGCTTTTCAATTTGAGATACTTGATGTATTTCAGTCACTTTCTGCGTTGATACATATGATATGTGATGGTGGTGATGTGCCAGAGACTGGACCATGTTTTGAGGTCCAGTGTTCACTTTAAAAGTTTTATTTGTAAAATGATTTCATATGTATTAAAGCTAAATATTAACTGTACAATACTTCTCTGTCTTGTGCACAGAAGTCGGAACCATTAATTTATTTCACATGAGGGGAAAAACTGATTAAAGATTTCACTTATCTGTGATTGCCACAAGCCAAAAACCCCCCAAAAACATACACTTTAAAATTTTTCTCTGGGAAGGCTTCTAGTGTAGTTATTCTTACAACATCAATACACTAAATTTCCAGGTATTGAACTCTAATAGTGAAGCTTATTTGGTGATTATGCTTTAATTTAAGTGAGAGTAAATGCTTTGAGATTTTGCATTATACATTTTTTCAAAAAGCCTTAATTGCATCTAAGAAAAAAAAAATAACAACATAAATTCCAATAATAATGGAGAAAAAAAATTTGCTGTTGTAAATTGAAATAAGTAATTATACAACTGCTTGTTTATTCTTAGAACACAGTGCTTCTTAACTTGTTTGTGGTTGTTTTTACCAGGTGGAAAAAAATCAATACTTTACTTTGTTAGAGGCATTGACTTTTCCCCTTACAAGTTAACTGTAATAGAAAACATCTGATATATAATCAGTTTAGTCTTTGAGGTGAACTGAAGTATACACAGTAACTGTGGTAAGTGTTCTTTTCCCAGAAATTAAAAAATAGTCTCAAATTGAAGTCTGATGCATGCTTTTTTCTTCTCATGTTTTCAGATACATTGCTGATTTCATTTAGTTTGTTGTATCTGCTGTTTTGTGAAATTAGGTTCCTTTTTACATAAGTGAATGAACTTATGAACCTAACTGTGGTTATCCTTCTATGAATGCACATTTTAGAAAAATACAGGATTACCTTGCCATTAACAGCACAGGTGTGTTTCAAAAGGCAATTGCATACATGAAAATATGCTGTACATATGAAAAGCAATATACCAGATCTTATATTTTTCATTATAGGTTTTTGATCTTTTTAAAAAGAATCTTTCCACATTTTCCATTTACTTCAATGCTGGCAAAAAGGTCTTTTCTTCGCTTATTTAGGACACAGAGGGACAACACAGAGAAACTGTTTTTCTCTTCATTTTGTGGGTTTGGTAAAATTTGTGGTAAAATTTATGACTTATGCTGTTTAGTATGACCTCATGCCAAAATTTATCATGGCCTCAGGGCAGCTTCACCTCTGAGCAGCATCCAGATGGAATGGAACAGCTGAGGCAAGTGACGAGAGTCCTGGTGGTGCACAGGAGATTTGAAAATGAGGAGTGGGAATAGGACACACCACATCAGGTCTATGCTCAGCAAATCAAGACATCAAACACCTCTTCTGTTCTCTGTGATGCATCTGTAAAGGGATAATATGAATTTGTGTCCTTCAGTGCAGCAGTGGTCCTTCCCTTGTTGTCAATAAGTCACTAAGAGCATGAGTAGTGCTCTGAGTATTAAACTTTGAAAAATACTGACCTGCTACAGCATTGCCTGCCCTATTTGTTTGGGGTTTTTTGCCTATTTATTTTTGTAGCACAGTGAATAAAGATAATTTCAGATTAAGCACACTGTGTTAGAGTACGGAGAGAAAACTGAGTAGCCCTTCCTTTGGCAGTACTCAAGAAACAGGCAACAAAATAATAGATGGCTTTTCAAGAAGTTGTCTGCCTTTTCTTGAAATAAGATATTGGTGTAAGCAAACATGTTCTAAATTCTGGGTCTGGAACATAAAAGGAGGATAGTTAAGTGGAAATCATGTCACTTTAGAGTATATAATCTCTGAGTATAATTCTTTAATAGGAACAACTAAATCACAGGATTCCTTGTAATACATTCGAAGACGCAACACTTCTCTCTCTGTCTGTCATTGTGTTGAGAATGAGAGCACTGTATGAACAA
The DNA here is from genome assembly GCF_000277835.1 of Geospiza fortis. Classification (NCBI taxonomy): domain Eukaryota; kingdom Metazoa; phylum Chordata; class Aves; order Passeriformes; family Thraupidae; genus Geospiza; species Geospiza fortis. The sequence continues at coordinate 292,066 of NW_005054642.1, read as the reverse complement.
AGAACTAGATCTGACAGCTTCGTGAAGGACTCTCTTTTTTGGCCAACTGGAAACGTATTAACAGTTTTTAGAAAAAAAAATAAACATGCTACTGGCTGGGTTCAGTCCGAACTGAATTTGAAGTCTTATATTTTGAATAATGTTGTCAAAATGCACAAAGGTGGAAATGCTTTCTTCCAGTAGTTTATACATGAACAGATGGAAAAGCACACATTTTGTGATATCTGTACTGGCAAAGAGTAGATGGGATATCTCTTACTTACATTAACGGAGAGTTAAAATTTGACTGTGCTGTGAAGGCTGTTATTTTGGCTATAAACCACAATTTTTTAATCTGGTAATTCTTCCAGTCTGTCTAACTTCCAGACACAATCTGAACTAAATATGTTCTGAACTACATGGAGTTACAGCCTAACTGTATTGCCTAAATCCTGATTCTGTCAGGATCATTGTATAGAAAATTTGATACAGAATGAAATCCTAGTGTTTTCAAATTTGGTTTTTAAGGCTTAATTGTTTCAAACTCTTGACAAAAAAGGCTGGTTTTCTATTTTTTTAAATGCATTTGTTTTTTGATTAGTTGCTTATTTGAAGAATTAAACAATTGATAATCAAATTGTAATCTCAAGTAATATAGAGTGTAGATAGTATCTTATTCTTATAGTAGCATTTGCTCCTAGCTGAACAATGGTTTCATTACATTTTGCTTTCAAAAAAGAATAAAAAAAATCAGCACAGGATAATTCAATATTCAATACACACATAACTAAGAATAACTTATTTGAATCCGGAAAAGAGAGCAGCACAGATAAATAGTTCCCTATATAATTTTTACTCTGCCTTTTAAGATGCTTGTGTCAGTGTTTTTATGCCTTGGGGAATAATTTTTATTTTAATAGAATGTCAGCTGCATTATTCTTTTTGTCTATCAGCCTAATTATAAAGTAATGACATGTGACACATCATTGGCACTGACATACCTTAGAAAAAGTCCTGAATTTTTCTGCTGGTAGCCTGAGGCAAATATGAAAAATGTAAAACCCCTCCTTTCATTTCTTCTCTGACACAGTCCATTCTAGTCAGCAATTAAAAGAGATACGAGACTGAAATCCCTACTATTCTAACATCACAGATTGCTCATGCAGAAATCTCATATTTTGGCAACGCTAGCTTGCTGCTGCAAGTTAGGTCTTAGGGAAGAAACTTGAGATGTAGTAGTGTAGTAGAAAGCCCATACTGTTAAGTTTTTCTAAGTTTCAGAGCCTGACCAGCCTTTTCTTTTTTTTTTTTAATAGTTTTAAATCTCTGCACATAATTAAAAGAATAAGAATTTCCTGTTAGGAACTTCTGTTTTAGACCTACTGCTGGTCTTGCTAAACCTTTCTTTATCTTTCTGGTCTGTGTTTTGCTCACTTTTTCAGTCAAACATATGCTGCAACTATTAGGAGTCCTGATTTGCAAGTTTAATGGTTATTGTATTGCTGCCTGAACTAATTTCATTTGAGAGCTGATAGCTTTATTTTGTAGCAATAAGATTATCCTTGTTTGAAAGGTAATATTCTTGTGACTGAGATTTTGGCTCTCTACCATCCTCACTGCCCCAAGTATTAAAATGGCTTTTGCCAAGTCTGATTAAAATCACTGACAGTGGGGCTTTTATAATCTAATAAAGATAATGAGGTGTTTGTTCTGTTTCTGTGACAGTGGTGGAAGGTCATATATGTCAGTACTCATGTATAACAAGGGCTGACTTTGTAATCTCAAACTCCTTAGTTTATCATGATCTGATATTCTCCACAGAAGCCATGCCTCCAAAGCACGATACTTCCCAATGTTGGTGCAAATGAGCAGTACCTAGAGGGACAACACCTGAGGAAACAGTGACACCATCTTTTAGTAACCATTCTCCATCTCTGCTTCCACCAGAGATGATTTCCAGTGTAGACTGCAGGTAGTGCTGTGTTCTCATCTGACCTTTATCAACTGCTCACTAAAAAGATTTTGGAAGAAAATGATATAATGGATAACTGTTCCTTAGAGCCTGCAAGACTAAGGAAGGACATTTTAGGTGGATTTTTCTGAGTGCCATCACTCACTTTGAGAAGGGAAGAATCACTCTGGTACTACATGTTTCTGAATATGCCATGACATTCTATAAGGGCATCTTGTATATTACTACTTTGGAAAAGCCAGGGTGCTCTAAGGTACTAGAGATAAATCGTGTGGGGTTTTTTTTTTTTTTTTTTTTTTTGGTTTTTTTGTTGTTTTTTTGTTTTTTCTTTTGTTTTTTTTTTTGTGTTTGTGTGGTTTTTCCTAGTGTGTTTATAAATTTTTTAAAAAAATATTAAATTACACTCTACCTCTAGATTATACTGTTTCTTCTTCTGAGAAGAAGAGTGGCACTGATGTGAGTCTGGTTGACGGTCTTGGTGTTATTCCAACACTCATCATTATAGAATTGATGGGTAAGGGTCTACATTTGTGAATCTTGTGAATTCCT
>NW_005054642.1:289171-289556 GCF_000277835.1 Geospiza fortis | reverse complement strand
AATTTACGTTCCTACCCAATAAGTTATGAGGAAGTTGTAGTCCTGGAATAGCTTGTTGATAGTGAAGTAAGATTTTGCACAGAGAAATTTGGGGAACGAGAACTTAATAGAGATGGACAGAATAGTTGCTAGATGCTGTGGAGTGCCTTTTGTTTTCCTGGATGCTCTCACACTCATGTTTTGTAACTATCCTCTGTGCAGATTCACTTGGCTGTTTCCTCTCCTGGAATGGTTATAAGTAGTGGTAGGTGTAGCATGTATCTAATTTTTGTCATCATTGGTGATAAAAGCAGTATAAAGAATTTGATTGTCCTCACAACTGTATAGAGTGACTGAAAATCCCAAGGAAACTTCATTTAAAAAAAAATGTCTGAGTCTGCAGGTG